>NC_086445.1:13038331-13323331 GCF_028390025.1 Pseudophryne corroboree | reverse complement strand
TGCTCTGTCTGCTGTATCAGTCCAGGGGTGCTCTGTCTGCTGTATCAGTCCAGGGGTGCTCTGTCTGCTGTATCAGTTCAGGGGGGCTCTGTCTGCTGTATCAGTTCAGGGGGGCTCTGTCTGCTGTATCAGTCCAGGGGTGCCCTGTCTGCTGTATCAGTCCAGGGGTGACCTGTCTGCTGTATCAGTCCAGGGGTGCTCTGTCTGCTGTATCAGTCCAGGGGTGCTCTGTCTGCTGTATCAGTTCAGGGGGGCTCTGTCTGCTGTATCAGTCCAGGGGTGCCCTGTCTGCTGTATCAGTGCAGGGGTGCTCTGTCTGCTGTATCAGTCCAGGGGTGCCCTGTCTGCTGTATCAGTCCAGGGGTGCCCTGTCTGCTGTATCAGTCCAGGGGGGCTCTGTCTGCTGTATCAGTCCAGGGGTGCCCTGTCTGCTGTATCAGTCCAGGGGTGCCCTGTCTGCTGTATCAGTCCAGGGGTGCTCTGTCTACTCAGTCCAGGGGTGCTCTGTCTGCTGTATCAGTTCAGGGGTGCTCTGTCTGCTGTATCAGTCCAGGGGTGCTCTGTCTGCTGTATCAGTCCAGGGGTGCCCTGTCTGCTGTATCAGTCCAGGGGTGCCCTGTCTGCTGTATCAGTCCAGGGGTGCCCTGTCTGCTGTATCAGTCCAGGGGTGCTCTGTCTGCTGTATCAGTCCAGGGATGCCCTGTCTGCTGTATCAGTCCAGGGGGGCTCTGTCTGCTATTTCAGTGCAGGGGGGCTCTGTCTGCTGTATCAGTCCAGGGGTGCTCTGTCTGCTATTTCAGTGCAGGGGGGCTCTGTCTGCTGTATCAGTCCAGGGGTGCCCTGTCTGCTGTATCAGTCCAGGGGTGCCCTGTCTGCTATTTCAGTGCAGGGGGGCTCTGTCTGCTGTATCAGTCCAGGGGTGCTCTGTCTGCTGTATCAGTCCAGGGGTGCCCTGTCTGCTGTATCAGTCCAGGGGTGCTCTGTCTGTTGTATCAGTCCAGGGGGGCTCTGTCTGCTGTATCTGTCCAGGGGTGCTCTGTCTGCTGTATCAGTCCAGGGGTGCTCTGTCTGCTGTATCAGTCCAGGGGTGCTCTGTCTGCTGTATCAGTTCAGGGGGGCTCTGTCTGCTGTATCAGTTCAGGGGGGCTCTGTCTGCTGTATCAGTCCAGGGGTGCCCTGTCTGCTGTATCAGTCCAGGGGTGACCTGTCTGCTGTATCAGTCCAGGGGTGCTCTGTCTGCTGTATCAGTCCAGGGGTGCTCTGTCTGCTGTATCAGTTCAGGGGGGCTCTGTCTGCTGTATCAGTCCAGGGGTGCCCTGTCTGCTGTATCAGTGCAGGGGTGCTCTGTCTGCTGTATCAGTCCAGGGGTGCCCTGTCTGCTGTATCAGTCCAGGGGTGCCCTGTCTGCTGTATCAGTCATGGGGTGCTCTGTCTGCTGTATCAGTCCAGGGGTGCTCTGTATGCTGTATCAGTCCAGGGGTGACCTGTCTGCTGAATCAGTCCAGGGGTGCTCTGTCTGCTGTATCAGTCCAGGGGTGACCTGTCTGCTGAATCAGTCCAGGGGTGCTCTGTCTGCTGTATCAGTCCAGGGGTGCTCTGTCTGCTGTATCAGTCCAGGGGTGCTCTGTCTGCTGTATCAGTCCAGGGGGGGTGCTCTGTCTGCTGTACCAGTCCAGGGGTGCTCTGTCTGCTGTATCAGTCCAGGGGTGCTCTGTCTGCTGTATCAGTCCAGGGGTGCCCTGTCTGCTGTATCAGTTCAGGGGGGCTCTGTCTGCTGTATCAGTCCAGGGGGGCTCTGTCTGCTGTATCAGTTCAGGGGGGCTCTGTCTGCTGTATCAGTCCAGGGGTGCTCTGTCTGCTGTATCAGTCCAGGGGTGTTCTGTCTGCTGTATCAGTCCAGGGGTGTTCTGTCTGCTGTATCAGTCCAGGGGTGCTCTGTCTGCTGTATCAGTCCAGGGGTGCCCTGTCTGTTGTATCAGTCCAGGGGGGCTCTGTCTGCTGTATCTGTCCAGGGGTGCTCTGTCTGCTGTATCAGTCCAGGGGTGCTCTGTCTGCTGTATCAGTCCAGGGGTGCTCTGTCTGCTGTATCAGTTCAGGGGGGCTCTGTCTGCTGTATAAGTCCAGGGGGGCTCTGTCTGCTGTATCAGTCCAGGGGTGCCCTGTCTGCTGTATCAGTCCTGGGGTGCCCTGTCTGCTGTATCAGTTCAGGGGGGCTCTGTCTGCTGTATCAGTCCAGGGGGGCTCTGTCTGCTGTATCAGTCCAGGGGTGCCCTGTCTGCTGTATCAGTCCTGGGGTGCCCTGTCTGCTGTATCAGTTCAGGGGTGCTCTGTCTGCTGTATCAGTTCAGGGGTGCCCTGTCTGCTGTATCAGTTCAGGGGGGCTCTGTCTGCTGTATCAGTCCAGGGGTGCCCTGTCTGCTGTATCAGTCCAGGGGTGACCTGTCTGCTGTATCAGTCCAGGGGTGCTCTGTCTGCTGTATCAGTCCAGGGGTGCTCTGTCTGCTGTATCAGTCCAGGGGTGCTCTATCTGCTGTATCAGTCCAGGGGTGCTCTGTCTGCTGTATCAGTCCAGGGGTGCCCTGTCTGCTGTATCAGTCCAGGGGTGACCTGTCTGCTGTATCAGTCCAGGGGTGCTCTGTCTGCTGTATCAGTCCAGGGGTGCTCTGTCTGCTGTATCAGTCCAAGGGTGCTCTGTCTGCTGTATCAGTCCAGGGGTGCTCTGTCTGCTGTATCAGTCCAGGGGTGCTCTGTCTGCTGTATCAGTCCAGGGGTGCTCTGTCTGCTGTATCAGTCCAGGGGTGCTCTGTCTGCTGTATCAGTCCAGGGGTGCTCTGTCTGCTGTATCAGTCCAGGGGTGCTCTGTCTGCTGTATCAGTTCAGGGGTGCTCTGTCTGCTGTATCAGTCCAGGGGTGCTCTGTCTGCTGTATCAGTCCAGGGGTGCTCTGTCTGCTGTATCAGTCCAGGGGTGCCCTGTCTGCTGTATCAGTTCAGGGGGGCTCTGTCTGCTGTATCAGTCCAGGGGGCCTCTGTCTGCTGTATCAGTCCAGGGGTACCCTGTCTACTGTATCAGTCCAGGGGGGCTCTGTCTGCTGTATCAGTCCAGGGGTGCTCTGTCTACTGCAGGCTTTTTCAACCAGTGTGCCGTGGCACACTAGTGTGCCGCGACCAGTTGCAAGGTGTGCCGCGGAGCCAGAGCAGTGTCCTGCACCTTCAGAGTGAACTGTTGGCCCGGGCTCTTTTTAGAGGATCAGTCATGCTCCGGCCGTGACCTATGACTTGAAGACGCGGCGGTGTGATATCATAGGTCACTGCTGCCGCGTCTACCACCCAGCCAGCCCACTTGCCTGCTTACACATTTTCCAGGTCCCGCCTGCATACACAGCTTTCCTTGCCAACCCACATCCACACCTGCCCAACCGCCCCCTGCTCAGTATTTGCAGCACTCCACTATGAACGCCCGCAACCGAGGGACAGGGAGGAGGACAGCTGACCGGTAGGGGCTAATATTTGTTATTTTATTTCTCCTGTGGGGAACAATAAGATTTATGTGGGGAGAATAAGGATTTATATGGATTTATGGGGGGAACAATGTGAATAATTAATGTGGGGAGCAATACGACTTATGTGGGGAGAAATGTGATTGATTTATGTGTGAGCAACATGATTTATGTGGGGAGCAACTGTGTAGGCCAATGTATGTGTGGATTTTTCTTTACTGTGAGGGCCAATGTGGTGTTTTTTGTTTTTTTTTCTGTGGGGAACTGATGGTGTGCCCTGGGAATTTTAAAATATTATTCGGTGTGCCGTGACTAAAAAAAGGTTGAAAATCACTGGTCTACTGTATCAGTCCAGGGGTGCTCTGTCTGCTGTATCAGTCCAGGGGTGCTCTGTCTGCTGTATCAGTCCAGGGGTGCCCTGTCTGCTGTATCAGTCCAGGGGTGCTCTGTCTGCTGTATCAGTCCAGGGGTGCTCTGTCTGCTGTATCAGTCCAGGGGTGCTCTGTCTGCTGTATCAGTCCAGGGGTGCTCTGTCTGCTGTATCAGTCCAGGGGTGCCCTGTCTGCTGTATCAGTTCAGGGGGGCTCTGTCTGCTGTATCAGTTCAGGGGGGCTCTGTCTGCTGTATCAGTCCAGGGGGGGTGCTCTGTCTGCTGTATCAGTCCAGGGGGGGTGCTCTGTCTGCTGTACCAGTCCAGGGGTGCTCTGTCTGCTGTATCAGTCCAGGGGTGCTCTGTCTGCTGTATCAGTCCAGGGGTGCCCTGTCTGCTGTATCAGTTCAGGGGGGCTCTGTCTGCTGTATCAGTCCAGGGGGGCTCTGTCTGCTGTATCAGTTCAGGGGGGCTCTGTCTGCTGTATCAGTCCAGGGGTGCTCTGTCTGCTGTATCAGTCCAGGGGTGCCCTGTCTGCTGTATCAGTCCAGGGGTGCTCTGTCTGCTGTATCAGTCCAGGGGTGATCTGTCTCCTGTATCAGTCCAGGGGTGCTCTGTCTGCTGTATCAGTTCAGGGGGGCTCTGTCTGCTGTATCAGTCCAGGGGTGCTCTGTCTGCTATTTCAGTGCAGGGGGGCTCTGTCTGCTGTATCAGTCCAGGGGTGCCCTGTCTGCTGTATCAGTCCAGGGGTGACCTGTCTGCTGTATCAGTCCAGGGGTGCTCTGTCTGCTGTATCAGTCCAGGGGTGCTCTGTCTGCTGTATCAGTCCAGGGGGGCTCTGTCTGCTGTATCAGTCCAGGGGTGCCCTGTCTGCTGTATCAGTCCAGGGGTGCCCTGTCTGCTGTATCAGTCCAGGGGTGCTCTGTCTGCTGTATCAGTCCAGGGGTGCCCTGTCTGCTGTATCAGTCCAGGGGTGCACTGTCTGCTGTATCAGTCCAGGGATGCTCTGTCTGCTGTATTGGTCCAGGGGTGCTCTGTCTGCTGTATCGGTCCAGGGGTGCTCTGTCTGCTGTATCAGTCCAGGGGTGCTCTGTCTGCTGTATCAGTCCAGAGGTGCTCAGTCCAGAGGTGCTCTGTCTGCTGTATCAGTCCAGGGGTGCCCTGTCTGCTGTATCAGTCCAGGGGTGCTCTGTCTGCTGTATTGGTCCAGGGGTGCCCTGTCTGCTGTATCAGTCCAGGGGTGCTCTGTCTGCTGTATCGGTACAGGGGTGCTCTGTCTGCTGTATCAGTCCAGGGGGGCTCTGTATGCTGTATCAGTCCAGGGGTGCCCTGTCTGCTGTATCAGTCCAGGGGTGCTCTGTCTGCTGTATCAGTCCAGGGGTGCTCTGTCTGCTGTATCAGTCCAGGGGTGCTCTGTCTGCTGTATCAGTACAGGGTGCTCTGTATGCTGTATCAGTCCAGGGGGGCTCTGTTTGCTGTATCAGTCCAGGGGTGCCCTGTCTGCAGTATCAGTCCGGGTGCTCTGTCTGCTATATCAGTCCAGGGGTGCCCTGTCTGCTGTATCAGTTCAGGGGGGCTCTGTCTGCTGTATCAGTTCAGGGGGGCTCTGTCTGCTGTATCAGTCCAGGGGGGGTGCTCTGTCTGCTGTATCAGTCCAGGGGGGGTGCTCTGTCTGCTGTACCAGTCCAGGGGTGCCCTGTCTGCTGTATCAGTTCAGGGGGGCTCTGTCTGCTGTATCAGTCCAGGGGTGCACTGTCTGCTGTATCAGTCCAGGGATGCTCTGTCTGCTGTATTGGTCCAGGGGTGCTCTGTCTGCTGTATCGGTCCAGGGGTGCTCTGTCTGCTGTATCAGTCCAGGGGTGCTCTGTCTGCTGTATCAGTCCAGAGGTGCTCAGTCCAGAGGTGCTCTGTCTGCTGTATCTGTCCAGCGGTGCTCTGTCTGCTGTATCAGTCCAGGGGTGCTCTGTCTGCTGTATCAGTCCAGGTGTGCTCTGTCTGCTGTATCAGTCCAGGGGTGCTCGGTCTGCTGTATCAGTCCAGGGGTGCTCGGTCTGCTGTATCAGTCCAGGGGTGCTCGGTCTGCTGTATCAGTCCAGGGGTGCTGTGTCTGCTGTAGCAGTCCAGGGGTGCTCTGTCTGCTGTATCAGTCCAGGGGTGCTCTGTCTGTTGTATCAGTCCAGGGGTGCCCTGTCTGCTGTATCAGTCCAGGGGGGGCTCTGTCTGCTGTATCTGTCCAGGGGTGCTCTGTCTGCTGTATCAGTCCAGGGGTGCTCTGTCTGCTGTATCAGTCCAGGGGTGCTCTGTCTGCTGTATCAGTCCAGGGGTGACCTGTCTGCTGTATCAGTCCAGGGGTGCTCTGTCTCCTGTATCAGTCCAGGGGTGCCCTGTCTGCTGTATCAGTCCAGGGGTGCTCTGTCTGCTGTATCAGTCCAGGGTGGCTCTGTCTGCTGTATCAGTCCAGGGGTGCTCTGTCTGCTGTATCAGTCCAGGGTGCTCTGTATGCTGTATCAGTCCAGGGGGGCTCTGTCTGCTGTATCAGTCCAGGGGTGCGCTGTCTGCTGTATCAGTACAGGGGTGCTCTGTCTGCTGTATCAGTCCAGGGGTGCTCGGTCTGCTGTATCAGTCCAGGGGTGCTCGGTCTGCTGTATCAGTCCAGGGGTGCTCAGTCTGCTGTATCAGTCCAGGGGTGCTCAGTCTGCTGTATCAGTCCAGGGGTGCTCAGTCTGCTGTATCAGTCCAGGGGTGCTGTGTCTGCTGTATCAGTCCAGGGGTGCTCTGTCTGATGTATCAGTCCAGGGGTGTTCTGTCTGCTGTATCAGTCCAGGGGTGCTCTGTCTGTTGTATCAGTCCAGGGGTGCCCTGTCTGTTGTATCAGTCCAGGGGGGGGCTCTGTCTGCTGTATCTGTCCAGGGGTGCTCTGTCTGCTGTATCAGTCCAGGGGTGCTCTGTCTGCTGTATCAGTCCAGGGGTGCTCTGTCTGCTGTATCAGTCCAGGGGTGCCCTGTCTGCTGTATCAGTCCAGGGGTGCTCTGTCTGCTGTATCAGTCCAGGGGTGCTCTGTCTGCTGTATCAGTCCAGGGGTGCTCTGTCTGCTGTATCAGTCCAGGGGTGCCCTGTTTGCTGTATTGGTCCAGGGGGGCTCTGTCTGCTGTATCAGTCCAGGGGTGCTCTGTCTGCTGTATCAGTCCAGGGGTGCCCTGTCTGCTGTATTGGTCCAGGGGGGCTCTGTCTGCTGTATCAGTCCAGGGGTGCTCTGTCTGCTGTATCAGTCCAGGGGTGCTCTGTCTGCTGTATCAGTCCAGGGGTGCTCTGTCTGCTGTATTGGTCCAGGGGGGCTCTGTCTGCTGTATCAGTTCAGGGGTGCTCTGTCTGCAGTTATCAGTCTAGGGGGGCTCTGTCTGCTGTATCAGTCCAGGAGTGCTCTGTCTGTTGTATTTGAAAGGGGTGTTCTCTCTTTGCTGTATCTGAAAGGGGTGATCTGTCCATCCATCCAGGGGCTTCTGCTCCAGTGTAAAATTTAAATAATAAAAGCTAAAAACAAAAAGCATAAAAATATAATTATTAAAAAACATATCTTTTTGTTTGTGCTGTACCCCAGTGTACTATACAATATTTATTTTATTTTCATAAGTACTGTGACACTGGCGGTCAGACCGCAGTATTTTATTATTCCGTACTCATACACGTATTGTGCGTCACTGTTGGTGTATTTAAACCGCAGTGTTCGGACTTCCAGTTACGGCCGCTGAACCAGCGCCACCGCTATCAGAGGGAAGCTCCCTGGAGTGCATGGAGAGGTTTCTTACCTTCTCCATGCCCAGTAAGCAGCGCCGCCGCCAAGATCAGAGGAGCCGCCTGTCCAAGATGGTGGTCGCGGCTTCTCCTCCAGCTTTCCCCGCTGTCTCCAGCCCTCCCTCTCCTCTGGCTGCTGATGCTGGGGCTCCCCACTGGCCAGCTATAGTGACATAGTGCGGACTATTAAGTCCACAATGGCCCCCCTAATGCAGGAGCAGGCTGAATCATTTAAACAAGCCCTGCAGGAAACTAATGCTAATATTCTGCAGCTTCTACTGAGGTTACGTCGGGAGAGACTTTCCAGGATGTTTTCACCCTTAAGCAACAATGGGGGTTATTCAGACCCGGTCACTGCTGTGCGTTTTCGCCGCTGTTGTAGCCTAGCAATTGCTTCTGCCTGATTGACAGGCGGAGGCGTTCGCTGGGCGGGAGGGGGCGGAATGCCGCCGTTTAGAGGGCGCGGTCCGTCCAATGCAGGCGTGGCCGGACTGTGCCGGGGGCAGGCCACGGCGGCTGCGTGGCATCACATGCAGCTGCTGCGACCCGGGCAGCGTCGAGTAGGTCCCTGCCAGCGTGCAGGATTTGTGCTGGCCGGGAGCTACTCCTGAAGTACAAAATCATGGCCGCTGTGCGATGCTTTTGTACTTGTGCGGGGAGGTGGGTGGGGGGGGGTTGGGCCTGACATGCGGCGCGGGCTAGCCCTGTGCTGGGCGTCCCCCTGGGTGTCTGTGTGCCTGATCGTAGCCCTGCAAAAGTTTGCAGGGCTACGATCAGGTCTGAATTAGGCACAATTGAGGACCTGCATAAACAACACCTCCAAGTCCATATTGTAGGGCTGCCTGAATCTCTTAAAGGGGAAGCGCTCACTCAATTCTTAACCACTACCCTGCTGGACTTATTGGATATAAATGACTCTTGCTCAGACCTGGTCGTGGGACGGGCGCACCGTATCGGCCCCAACCGTAACAACGCAGACTCCCGGCATGGAGGCCATCTGGCAGGCCTCCAGGAAACAAGGGCCCTCATTCCGAGTTGATCGCACCAAGCAACTTTTTGCTGCTGGTGCGATCAACTAGTCCATGTCTATGGCGGAGTGTATTTTAGCATAGCAGTGTGCGATCACTTGTGCAGCCCTGCTAAGCTAAAAAAAAATCCCTCAAAACAAGACCAGCCCTGGACATACTTACCCTGTGCGATGGATCCAGTGATGATGGGGCCGGCTTTGACGTCACACCTCCGCCCTCCGTTCGCCTGAACACGCCTGCGTTATACTCACCACTCCCCGAAAACGGCAGCAAACAGTAAGTTGATGCCCCGGAACGCCCTCTTGCTGTCCATCTTCTTGCGGTCACCGCTGCGACCGCTTTCTTCTCTGTTAGCGTCGTTGCCCGGCAACCTGTCACCGGGCAACAACGCACATGCGCAATGCGTACACCGCGCATGCACATTCCAGACCCGTTCACACCGCAGCAAAGAACCGCTGCGTGTGAACGGGTCGGAATGGCCCCCAATGTCCTTTGCTATGGGAAACCCACAAGCTCCTGATTTTCCAGGATTATTCGGCCGAGGTCACTAGGGCACACAAGGCATTCTCCTCGGTTTGTGCGGAGTTGGTGAAGTCTGGATGTCGCTTTGCCCTTTTGTTTCCAGCCCGCTGCGACTCTTCACTGGTGATTCTACGGTGGATTTTCTAGTCCTGCTAACGCCGTGCAGTATTTACGGGATGAGGCTTCCGCACGTGACTCCTCTACTTCTTCCCATTTCTGGCCTGATTCCTGTGATTGACCCGTTTGACTATGGCGACCTTCTGATGGTTACTACACTGTGTATCTTGATACCTGAGCGGTAAAACCGGGATTTATCGGTCTCCTTCTGTGGGCTGTTACTTGGCTCTAGCTATTATGCCCTTCTTTTCTTTATTTTTCTTATTGACTGTTACATTGTTCTTCTGGGTACATAGGGGGTGATTCCGAGTTGTTCGCTCGCTAGCTGATTTTAGCAGCATTGCACACGCTAGGCCGCCGCCCTCTGGGAGTGTATCTTAGCTTAGCAGAATTGCGAACGAAAGATTAGCAGAATTGCTACTAAATAATTCTCTGCAGTTTCTGAGTAGCTCCAGATCTACTCACAGATTGCGATCAGCTCGGTCAGTTTAGTTCCTGGTTTGACGTCACAAACACGCCCTGCGTTCGGCCAGCCACTCCCCCATTTCTCCAGCCAGTCCCGCATTTTTCCCTGGCACGCCTGCGTTTTTCCGCAAACGCCATGAAACGCTGAGTTGCCGCCCAGAAACACCCACTTCCTGTCAATCACACTACGATCACTTCAGGGTGGAAAAAACGTTGTTCGCTCGTGAGTAAATCTACTAAGTTCTTAGTAAAATTACTAAGCGCATGCGCACTGCGCACCATGCGCATGCGCATTTTCCACCTATTCGCAGCGTAGCGAAAATCGGCAACGAGCGAACTCGGAATGACCTCCATTGTTAGGATGTGTATTATCCCATTTCTCCCTGTCTCTCCCCCACCCACCCTTTTTACCCTAGCTGGCGGTATGTGGCGGTCCGCAGATGTCAGTTTACCTCCAGGCATCTTCTGTACCCTTCCATTGCAATATGTTTTCTAAGTTGCTAATGTGAAGATGTCGCTTCACTTATAGCTGCGGCCTATAGGGCTCTAGTTCTGTTCTGTTATTTCTTACTGTGTTAATGTTACTGTATTGCCTAGGAAGCCTGGTCTCTTGTTCCTGGGACCTGTTGGGAGGCTTCTCCCTCCTTTCCATTGGTTTCTTTCTACTCCTCTCTGCTGTTTATATGGTCTGTACTCCTCCTTTTCTTTCTTGTTCTTCTCTCCTCTTTTTCCCCCCTCCTGTCTGTAAGGTTACCTGACTCCGTTTTGTGCTGGTTCACTGTCCCCTCCCCCCTCCCCTTCTGGGACACGCTGGTGCTTTCGTTTGTGCAGGGGCTCGCCCCCTTTCCTCCTTAACGTTGTAAGATGTCTCCCTTAAAACATACTTGCCCACTCTCCCGGAAAGGCCGGGAGGCTCCCGAAATTAGGGTAGCACTCCCGGCCCCCCGGGGAAGGGGGCAAGTCTCCCGCATCCCGTTTGCCCCCCCCCCCCGCCGCACCCCGCTCTCCTCCCGCTGCTCCCCACTCCCCCCACCACTTTCAGCCCGTTAAACAGAAAAAAGGGGAGTGGCGATGATGCGATCACGCTAATTTGCGTCATCGTAGCCCCACCCCCTGCCCTGCAATACCGATATTGTGGGCATTACAGAGCAGGGGCGTGGCTATGATGGTGCAAACTCATCACCACGCCCCTGTACCGCCTCCTCCACGCCCCCTCTTGTGTGACCTGGCTGCTCCCTCCCGGAGGGAGCAGCCACAAAGTAGGTATGCCTTAAAATGTGGCTCCTGGAATGTGGGTGGGATCTACTCTCCTGATAAAAGGACCAAGCTTTTTACTTATATCCGCAAATAAGGTATTGATGTGATTATGTTCAGGAAGCACACCTGATGCCGGCTGAAGTTATAAATTGAACGTCGTGGGTTATTCTGTGCTAACGGCGGCCTCTTTTACGTCTAAAACACGTGGAGTGGTTACCTTGGTTAGGAAGCAGCTCTCCCCTACCCTCCACTCTCTATTAGTGACCCTTTAGGTCGGTATGTAATATCTGAGGTAACCCTGGCTCATACTAAATACGTTCTCTGCAATCTTTATGCCCCGAATACTTACTCTAAATGTTTTATGCAATGTATCATTGCTAAACTTGCCCCTTTCAGTGATTCCAATATTCTTATTGGGGGTGACTTTAATTTAGTGGATTCCCTTGTTATGGACCGGCAGCGTCTACCACGTCACCCTCGCCCACTCCCTTGCCTCTGGGTTTCGCAACTGGCCTCCTCGCTCCAGTTAGCAGCTGTTTGGAGAGTTTTCCATCCTATTGATAAGGAGTATACGTGTTTGTCTGCGGCTCACTCCACCCTGTCACGTATTACTATTTCTTATTATCTCATGCCTCTTTATCTAAGGTGGTTGATTCCGCCATAGATCACGCCTTGATTTGGGTCACGTTTTCCTCTCCGATTGATTGTGTTACCTACAGACCGTGGCGTTTTTACGTCCTACCTGTCCAACTCTGTTGCCTTTCATAGTATGTTGATAGCTGGGTGGCGAAACTTTGCAGACAATAACGCGGTGCACGTTGATACGCCGCAGTTGTTTTGGAGGACGGCTAAATCCGTGCTGCGTGGGAATATCATAGCATATGTTTCTAAACATAAAAGGGATTCTGCACACTTATACCAGCAGGCTCAATCTGACCTCACTCAGGTCTTTCAAAATTTTAAATCTCATCCTTCTGTCCTTACTAGAGGGACTTACCATAGAGCTAAGTGTCATTTTGAGGGGTTTTTAGATCAGTTAGCGTCCAGACATGATTTTAAGAAGCGGTCTTTGTTCTATAAGCATGGGAATAAATCAGGGAGACTCTTGTCCAATTTACTTTGCACTCATGATACTCCCTCTTCTATCCTCTTCTTGAAAAACAAAGATGGTATCCGCCTTTTCAGATGGGTAAAGATATTGTGGATCTACTAGGCTCTTTTTATGATGCGCTTTATTCCCACCCGAATATTGACCCCTCCATTAAAGAGGAATTTTGGTCTACTACTGCCTTACCCTCTTTGTCCCCTGACCAACAAACCCAACTTATTTCCCAGATTTCTGCAGAAGAACTCCATCAGGCTATTAA
This sequence comes from Pseudophryne corroboree, assembly GCF_028390025.1. Classification (NCBI taxonomy): domain Eukaryota; kingdom Metazoa; phylum Chordata; class Amphibia; order Anura; family Myobatrachidae; genus Pseudophryne; species Pseudophryne corroboree. The sequence continues at coordinate 13,310,915 of NC_086445.1, read as the reverse complement.
GAAATTATAACCTATGAAATCTCCTGGTCCCGACGGGTTCTCAGGTGAGTTTTACAAGCTTCTTGAGGCAGTAATTAGCCCCATGTTACTTTCGGATTTCAATGTAATTTTACTGGATAACACTGGCCCTCATTCCGAGTTGTTCGCTCGCTAGCTGCTTTTAGCAGCTTTGCACACGCTAAGCCGCCGCCTACTGGGAGTGAATCTTAGCTTAGTAGAATTGCGAACGAATGATTAGCAGAATTGCGAAAAGAAATTTCTTTGCAGTTTCTGAGTAGCTCGAGACTTACTCTGCCACTGTGATCAGTTCAGGCAGTTTCGTTCCTGGTTTTGTCGTCACAAACACACCCAGCGTTCGCCCAGACACTACCCCGTTTCTCCAGCCACTCCCGCGTTTTTCCCCGAAACGGCAGCGTTTTCCCGCACACACCCATAAAACGGCCAGTTTCCGCCCAGAAACACCCACTTCCTGTCAATCTCACTCCGATCACCAGAACGAAGAAATTTCTTCGTTAAGCCGTGAGTAAAACACCAAACTTTTTAGCAAATTATCTTGGCGCAGACACACTGCGAACATTGCGCATGCGCAGTTAGCGACTAATCGCTCCGTTGCAAAAGAAACTAACGAGCGAACAACTCGGAATGAGGGCCCCTGTTCCTAGTTATTTGAACTCAGCTATTATTAAGGTTTTGCCTAAACCTGGTCGTGACCCTGAAGATCCAACTTCTTATAGACCAATATCGCTCTTAGATGTTGACTATAAATTGTTTATGAAAATTATGTCAGAACGGTTAAAAATAGTTTTGCCTTCCCTTATAGATCCCGACCAGACAGGTTTCATATGGGGGCACCATTCTGTAAACAATATTCGTAAGGTCATCTCAGTGATCCAGTCGTGCGCCTCTCACCCTGATTCTTGCCCTAAAGCTATAATTTTGAAGGACGCTGAGAAGGCGTTTGATTTGGTCACTTGGGATCATCTTTTCCACACCCTGGATAAGTTTGGCTTTCCCTCCCGGTTTGTGTCCTCCTTGCAAGCTCTGTATTCCTCTCCGCTGACCCAAGTTTCTAGCAATGGGTTCCTCACATCTCCCTTTACTGTACAACGTGGTACGCGACAGTGATGCCCCATGTCGCCCCTTTTGTTTGCGCTGGATTTAGAACCTCTTGCTATAGACTTAAGGGCCTTGCAGAGCTTCAGGGGGATACGTATCGGTACGGTTGAACTTTCAGTGTTTGCGGATGACATGTTGTTCGTCTCTGATCCCTGCTCTTCCCTCCATGCTATCTTACAATTACTAGCTGATTTTGGCTCCTTTGCTGGGTATAAACATACACAAGTCTGAACTTATACCCCTAGGTCCTCATGATTCTGCCCTTTCATAACACACCGCCTATTCTCAGTTCCATATTTCCTCTCAGCAGTTTAAAAATTTCGGTATCAAAATTCCTTCTTCCCGCTCCCTGTTATATAAATTACATTTTTCTCAGGTCATCTCTCAGATTTCCCATTTACTGACAATTTGGAAACTTTTACCGCTCTCTTTGTTTGGCCGCATAGCTTTAATAAAAAGTGTGGTAATTCCTAAGCTCTCCTATCCCATCCAAATGCTCCTCATACCCCTTTCTAAACCTGACATTGCTCTTTGTACTCATTTGTTTACTAAATTTGTGTGGCGTGGTGGCCGCTCCCGGGATGCAGTTTCTAAACTGCAATTATCTAGAGGTGAGGGTGGGGCGGGATTACCCGATATTGCCGTATTCACCAAAACTGTCTTCTTTGGGTATATTAATAACTGGCTCCTGTTGCACGAGACTTATACCCATGCCCCTTCTGAACTTGCTATATTTACTACGTACCTACCGGCGGCCCTCCTTCATACCCCCCCGGAAAGCTATTCCATCCCATATTTTTCACAATATACTTTTTCATGATGTTTATTTAGCTTGGCGTTCGACATGCTCTCAGTTCTCAAGACCGTTATCGGTGTCGCACTACGCCCTTTTTGTGGTAACTCTTCTTTCCCTCCAGGGCTTGACAACAGGCTTTTCGGGATCTGGAGCGAAAAGGGTATTTCTAAGATTAAAGATGTGTTTGACCCTAGAGGTATTATTTTGACTTTCAAGGCTTTGCAGGACAAGGCCCAACTGCCCCATTCCCAGTTCTTTATGTATCTGCAAGTTGCGCACATTGCACGCACCAGCACAGGATTGTGGGAAATATGTGAGTTTGGTCTGTGCGAGTTGCAGGATTGTGGGAAATGTGAGTCGGGTCTGTGCGAGTTAGTTTGGTAAATTTTGGGAGAAACTTATGCGCTTTATTGCTTTGCTTATGTTGTAACCCTTTAGCCATGCTATGCTTCAACTTTTCGGAATGGGACATAGGCCCGGACTCCAAAACTTATTTTCCTCTGCTTGCGGTTATAGTCACAGTGACAAAAAAAGTGATACTCTTCACCTGGACATCCCCGGCTCCCCGTTTTTTGGAAGCTGTTATGTTACCACAGAACCTGTATTTTGATCGGCAAGCTGTTCTTCTGGCTACGGAAGCTGGGGTTAAGCGATTTTATGACAAATGGGGCGTCTACATTGAGACTCTAGACCAAAATACTCAATCCAAGATTTTGCGGGTGTTCAACACCACTTCTTGGTTTTTGTATCGTCAGATTACTTGACTTCTACTGTATACATTTCTGTCGATTACACATTTCTTTTGTTGTTTTCAGAAATAGTAATCGAACACTGCAGTGTTCGAATACTATTTCTGATGCACACAAGTATTGTTTGACGCTGTGGGTGAAGGTGGTACCGCAGTAATATATTTTATTTCCTACTCATACACATATTGTGCAACACTGTTGGTGAAATTAAACCATAGTGTTAGATTATTATCTAGAGATGTGCACCGGAAATTTTTCGGGTTTTGTGTTTTGGTTTTGGGTTCGGTTCCGCGGCCGTGTTTTGGGTTCGAACGCGTTTTGGCAAAACCTCACCGAAATTTTTTTGTCGGATTCGGGTGTGTTTTGGATTCGGGTGTTTTTTTCAAAAAAACCCTAAAAAACAGCTTAAATCATAGAATTTGGGGGTCATTTTGATCCCAAAGTATTATTAACCTCAATAACCATATTTTCCACTCATTTTCAGTCTATTCTGAACACCTCACACCTCACAATATTATTTTTAGTCCTAAAATTTGCACCGAGGTCGCTGGATGGCTAAGCTAAGCGACCCAAGTGGCCGACACAAACACCTGGACCAATCCGCCACACTTTGGAGGGTGAAACCAATAAAAAAAAAAAAAAACATGGGGTTTTTTTTGTTTTTTTTTCTTGGTAATATCAGATCTATTTATATTAGAAGGGATTAGGTACTTGGTTTGTCTTTTTTGGAGGCACAAGTAATATTTATATATTTTTTAAAATAATATTTTTTTATTTTTTTATTTTTTTTTTATAGATGGATGGTAAAATCCCTGAAAAAAATGGCGTGGGGTCCCCCCTCCAAAGCATAACCAGCCTCGGGCTCTTCGAGCTGGTCCTGGTTCTAAAAATGCGGGGAAAAAATTGACAGGGGATCCCCCGTATTTTTAAAACCAGCACCGGGCTCTGCGCCTGGTGCTGGTGCAAAAAATACGGGGGACAAAACGAGTAGGGGTCCCCCGTATTTTTCACACCAGCATCGGGCTCCACTAGCTGGACAGATAATGCCACAGCCGGGGGTCACTTTTATACAGTGCCCTGCGGCCGTGGCATTAAATATCCAACTAGTCACCCCTGGCCGGGGTACCCTGGGGAAGTGGGGACCCCTTCAATCAAGGGGTCCCCCCCCCAGCCACCCAAGGGCCAGGGGTGAAGCCCGAGGCTGTCCCCCCAATCCAATGGGCTGCGGATGGGAGGCTGATAGCCTGGAGTAAAATGTCTGAATATTGTTTTTTCCAGTAGTACTACAAGTCCCAGCAAGCCTCCCCCGCAAGCTGGTACTTGGAGAACCACAAGTACCAGCATGCGGGAGAAAAACGGGCCCGCTGGTACCTGTAGTACTACTGGGGGAAAAATACCCAAATAAAAACAGGACACACACACCGTGAAAGTAAAACTTTATTTCATACGTCGACACACACATACTTACCTATGTTCACTAGAGATGAGCGCCTGAAATTTTTCGGGTTTTGTGTTTTGGTTTTGGGTTCGGTTCCGCGGCCGTGTTTTGGGTTCGACCGCGTTTTGGCAAAACCTCACCGAATTTTTTTTGTCGGATTCGGGTGTGTTTTGGATTCGGGTGTTTTTTTCAAAAAACCCTAAAAAACAGCTTAAATCATAGAATTTGGGGGTCATTTTGATCCCATATTATTATTAACCTCAAAAACCATAATTTCCACTCATTTTCAGTCTATTCTGAATACCTCACACCTCACAATATTATTTTTAGTCCTAAAATTTGCACCGAGGTCGCTGGATGACTAAGCTAAGCGACCCTAGTGGCCGACACAAACACCTGGCCCATCTAGGAGTGGCACTGCAGTGTCACGCAGGATGGCCCTTCCAAAAAACACTCCCCAAACAGCACATGACGCAAAGAAAAAAAGAGGTGCAATGAGGTAGCTGTGTGACTAAGCTCAGCGACCCAAGTGCCCGACACAAACACCTGGCCCATCTAGGAGTGGCACTGCAGTGTCACGCAGGATGTCCCTTCCAAAAAACCCTCCCCAAACAGCACATGACGCAAAGAAAAAAAGAGGCGCAATGAGGTAGCTGTGTGAGTAAGATTAGCGACCCTAGTGGCCGACACAAACACCGGGCCCATCTAGGAGTGGCACTGCAGTGTCACGCAGGATGTCCCTTCCAAAAAACCCTCCCCAAACAGCACATGACGCAAAGAAAAATAAAAGAAAAAAGAGGTGCAAGATGGAATTGTCCTTGGGCCCTCCCACCCACCCTTATGTTGTATAAACAGGACATGCACACTTTAACCAACCCATCATTTCAGTGACAGGGTCTGCCACACGACTGTGACTGATATGACGGGTTGGTTTGGACCCCCACCAAAAAAGAAGCAATTAATCTCTCCTTGCACAAACTGGCTCTACAGAGGCAAGATGTCCACCTCATCATCATCCTCCGATATATCACCGTGTACATCCCCCTCCTCACAGATTATCAATTCGTCCCCACTGGAATCCACCATCTCAGCTCCCTGTGTACTTTGTGGAGGCAATTGCTGCTGGTCAATGTCTCCGCGGAGGAATTGATTATAATTCATTTTAATGAACATCATCTTCTCCACATTTTCTGGATGTAACCTCGTACGCCGATTGCTGACAAGGTGAGCGGCGGCACTAAACACTCTTTCGGAGTACACACTTGTGGGAGGGCAACTTAGGTAGAATAAAGCCAGTTTGTGCAAGGGCCTCCAAATTGCCTCTTTTTCCTGCCAGTATAAGTACGGACTGTCTGACGTGCCTACTTGGATGCGGTCACTCATATAATCCTCCACCATTCTTTCAATGTTGAGAGAATCATATGCAGTGACAGTAGGCGACATGTCCGTAATCGTTGTCAGGTCCTTCAGTCCGGACCAGATGTCAGCATCAGCAGTCGCTCCAGACTGCCCTGCATCACCGCCAGCGGGTGGGCTCGGAATTCTGAGCCTTTTCCTCGCACCCCCAGTTGCGGGAGAATGTGAAGGAGGAGATGTTGACAGGTCGCGTTCCGCTTGACTTGACAATTTTCTCACCAGCAGGTCTTTGCACCCCAGCAGACTTGTGTCTGCCGGAAAGAGAGATCCAAGGTAGGTTTTAAATCTAGGATCGAGCACGGTGGCCAAAATGTAGTGCTCTGATTTCAACAGATTGACCACCCGTGAATCCTTGTTAAGCGAATTAAGGGCTGCATCCACAAGTCCCACATGCCTAGCGGAATCGCTCCCTTTTAGCTCCTTCTTCAATGCCTCCAGCTTCTTCTGCAAAAGCCTGATGAGGGGAATGACCTGACTCAGGCTGGCAGTGTCTGAACTGACTTCACGTGTGGCAAGTTCAAAGGGCATCAGAACCTTGCACAATGTTGAAATCATTCTCCACTGCACTTGAGACAGGTGCATTCCACCTCCTATATCGTGCTCAATTGTATAGGCTTGAATGGCCTTTTGCTGCTCCTCCAACCTCTGAAGCATATAGAGGGTTGAATTCCACCTCGTTACCACTTCTTGCTTCAGATGATGGCAGGGCAGGTTCAGTAGTTTTTGGTGGTGCTCCAGTCTTCTGTACGTGGTGCCTGTACGCCGAAAGTGTCCCGCAATTCTTCTGGCCACCGACAGCATCTCTTGCACGCCCCTGTCGTTTTTAAAAAAATTCTGCACCACCAAATTCAAGGTATGTGCAAAACATGGGACGTGCTGGAATTTGCCCATATTTAATGCACACACAATATTGCTGGCGTTGTCCGATGCCACAAATCCACAGGAGAGTCCAATTGGGGTAAGCCATTCTGCGATGATCTTCCTCAGTTGCCGTAAGAGGTTTTTAGCTGTGTGCGTATTCTGGAAAGCGGTGATACAAAGCGTAGCCTGCCTAGGAAAGAGTTGGCGTTTGCGAGATGCTGCTACTGGTGCCGCCGCTGCTGTTCTTGCGGCGGGAGTCCATACATCTACCCAGTGGGCTGTCACAGTCATATAGTCCTGACCCTGCCCTGCTCCACTTGTCCACATGTCCGTGGTTAAGTGGACATTGGGTACAACTGCATTTTTTAGGACACTGGTGAGTCTTTTTCTGACGTCCGTGTACATTCTCGGTATCGCCTGCCTACAGAAGTGGAACCTAGATGGTATTTGGTAACGGGGGCACACTGCCTCAATAAATTGTCTAGTTCCCTGTGAACTAACAGCGGATACCGGACGCACGTCTAACACCAACATAGTTGTCAAGGACTCAGTTATCCGCTTTGCAACAGGATGACTGCTGTGATATTTCATCTTCCTCGCAAAGGACTGTTGGACAGTCAATTGCTTACTGGAAGTAGTACAAGTGGGCTTACGACTTCCCCTCTGGGATGACCATCGACTCCCAGCAGCAACAACAGCAGCGCCAGCAGCAGTAGGCGTTACACGCAAGGATGCATCGGAGGAATCCCAGGCAGGAGAGGACTCGTCAGAATTGCCAGTGACATGGCCTGCAGGACTATTGGCATTCCTGGGGAAGGAGGAAATTGACACTGAGGGAGTTGGTGGGGTGGTTTGCGTGAGCTTGGTTACAAGAGGAAGGGATTTACTGGTCAGTGGACTGCTTCCGCTGTCGGCCCAAGTTTTTGAACTTGTCACTGACTTATTATAAATGCGCTGCAGGTGACGTATAAGGGAGGATGTTCCGAGGTGGTTAACGTCCTTACCCCTACTTATTACAGCTTGACAAAGGGAACACACGGCTTGACACCTGTTGTCCGCATTTCTGGTGAAATACTTCCACACCGAAGAGCTGATTTTTTTGGTATTTTCACCAGGCATGTCAACGGCCCTATTCCTCCCACGGACAACAGGGGTCTCCCCGGGTGCCTGACTTAAACAAACCACCTCACCATCAGAATCCTCCTGGTCAATTTCCTCCCCAGCGCCAGCAACACCCATATCCTCCTCATCCTGGTGTACTTCAACACTGACATCTTCAATCTGACTATCAGGAACTGGACTGCGGGTGCTCCTTCCAGCACTTGCAGGGGGCGTGCAAATGGTGGAAGGCGCATGCTCTTCACGTCCAGTGTTGGGAAGGTCAGGCATCGCAACCGACACAATTGGACTCTCCTTGTGGATTTGGGATTTCGAAGAACGCACAGTTCTTTGCGGTGCTACTGCTTTTGCCAGCTTGAGTCTTTTCATTTTTCTAGCGAGAGGCTGAGTGCCTCCATCCTCATGTGAAGCTGAACCACTAGCCATGAACATAGGCCAGGGCCTCAGCCGTTCCTTGCCACTCCGTGTGGTAAATGGCATATTGGCAAGTTTACGCTTCTCCTCCGACAATTTTATTTTTGGAGTCCTTTTTTTACTGATATTTGGTGTTTTGGATTTGACATGCTCTGTACTATGACATTGGGCATCGGCCTTGGCAGACGACGTTGCTGGCATTTCATCGCCTCGGCCATGACTAGTGGCAGCAGCTTCAGCACGAGGTGGAAGTGGATCTTGATCTTTCCCTAATTTTGGAACCTCAACATTTTTGTTCTCCATATTTTAATAGGCACAACTAAAAGGCACCTCAGGTAAACAATGGAGATGGATGGATACTAGTATACAATTATGGACGGACTGCCCAGTGCCGACACAGAGGTAGCTACAGCCGTGGACTACCGTACTGTACTGTGTCTGCTGCTAATATAGACTGGTTGATAAAGAGATGTAGTAGTAGTATGTATGTATAAAGAAGAAAGAAAAAAAAACCACGGGTAGGTGGTATACAATTATGGACGGACTGCCCAGTGCCGACACAGAGGTAGCTACAGCCGTGGACTACCGTACTGTACTGTGTCTGCTGCTAATATAGACTGGTTGATAAAGAGATGTAGTAGTAGTAGTATGTATGTATAAAGAAGAAAGAAAAAAAAACCACGGGTAGGTGGTATACAATTATGGACGGACTGCCCAGTGCCGACACAGAGGTAGCTACAGCCGTGGACTACCGTACTGTACTGTGTCTGCTGCTAATATAGACTGGTTGATAAAGAGATGTAGTAGTAGTATGTATGTATAAAGAAGAAAGAAAAAAAAACCACGGGTAGGTGGTATACAATTATGGACGGACTGCCCAGTGCCGACACAGAGGTATCTACAGCCGTGGACTACCGTACTGTACTGTGTCTGCTGCTAATATAGACTGGTTGATAAAGAGATGTAGTAGTAGTAGTATGTATGTATAAAGAAGAAAGAAAAAAAAACCACGGGTAGGTGGTATACAATTATGGACGGACTGCCGAGTGCCGACACAGAGGTAGCTACAGCCGTGGACTACCGTACTGTACTGTGTCTGCTGCTAATATAGACTGGTTGATAAAGAGATGTAGTAGTAGTAGTAGTATGTATGTATAAAGAAGAAAGAAAAAAAAACCACGGGTAGGTGGTATACAATTATGGACGGACTGCCCAGTGCCGACACAGAGGTAGCTACAGCCGTGGACTACCGTACTGTACTGTGTCTGCTGCTAATATAGACTGGTTGATAAAGAGATGTAGTAGTAGTAGTATGTATGTATAAAGAAGAAAGAAAAAAAAAACACGGGTAGGTGGTATACAATTATGGATGGACTGCCCAGTGCCGACACAGAGGTAGCTACAGCCGTGGACTACCGTACTGTACTGTGTCTGCTGCTAATATAGACTGGTTGATAAAGAGATGTAGTAGTAGTAGTAGTAGTAGTATGTATGTATAAAGAAGAAAGAAAAAAAAACCACGGGTAGGTGGTATACAATTATGGACGGACTGCCCAGTGCCGACACAGAGGTAGCTACAGCCGTGGACTACCGTACTGTACTGTGTCTGCTGCTAATATAGACTGGTTGATAAAGAGATGTAGTAGTAGTAGTATGTATGTATAAAGAAGAAAGAAAAAAAAACCACGGGTAGGTGGTATACAATTATGGACGGACTGCCGAGTGCCGACACAGAGGTAGCTACAGCCGTGGACTACCGTACTGTACTGTGTCTGCTGCTAATATAGACTGGTTGATAAAGATATGTAGTAGTAGTATGTATGTATAAAGAAGAAAGAAAAAAAAACCACGGGTAGGTGGTATACAATTATGGACGGACTGCCGAGTGCCGACACAGAGGTAGCTACAGCCGTGAACTACCGTACTGTGTCTGCTGCGACTGGATGATAAATAATGATATAAAAAATATATATATATATCACTACTGCAGCCGGACAGGTATATATTATATAATGACGGACCTGCTGGACACTGTCTGTCAGCAGAATGAGTTTTTTATAGAATAAAAAAAAAAACACCACACAAGTGAAGTCACACGACGAGTGTTTAACTTTTTCAGGCAATCACAATATAGTATACTATACTACTAACTATACTGGTGGTCAGTGTGGTCAGGTCACTGGTCAGTCACACTGGCAGTGGCACTCCTGCAGCAAAAGTGTGCACTGTTTAATTTTAATAATAATATGTACTCCTGGCTCCTGCTATAACCTATAACTGGCACTGCAGTGCTCCCCAGTCTCCCCCACAATTATAAGATGTGTGAGCTGAGCACAGTCAGATACGAGTGTTTAACTTTTTCAGGCAATCACAATATAGTATACTATACTACTAACTATACTGGTGGTCAGTGTGGTCAGGTCACTGGTCAGTCACACTGGCAGTGGCACTCCTGCAGCAAAAGTGTGCACTGTTTAATTTTAATAATAATATGTACTCCTGGCTCCTGCTATAACCTATAACTGGCACTGCAGTGCTCCCCAGTCTCCCCCACAATTATAAGATGTGTGAGCTGAGCACAGTCAGATATATACATAGATGATGCAGCACACTGGGCTGAGCAGTGCACACAGATATGGTATGTGACTGAGTCACTGTGTATCGTTTTTTTCAGGCAGAGAACGGATATATTAAATAAAACTGCACTGTCTGGTGGTCACTGTGGTCAGTCACTAGTAAACTCTGCACTCTCTACAGTTCTACAGTACTCCTAAGCTCCAGTAAATCAGGTCAATCTCTCTCTCTCTCTCTTCTAATCTAAATGGAGAGGACGCCAGCCACGTCCTCTCCCTATCAATCTCAATGCACGTGTGAAAATGGCGGCGACGCGCTGCTCCTTATATAGAATCCAAGTCTCGCGAGAATCCGACAGCGTCATGATGACGTTCGGGCGCGCTCGGGTTAACCGAGCAAGGCGGGAAGATCCGAGTCGCTCGGACCCGTGAAAAAAAACATGAAGTTCGTGCGGGTTCGGATTCAGAGAAACCGAACCCGCTCATCTCTAATGTTCACACGCCGACATCGGTCCTCTTCTCCATGTAGAATCCACGGATACCTGAAAAGAAAAGATCAATATACTCACCTCAACCAGGGTCTAGAGATAAATCCAGGTACTTGTAAAAAAAACAAACCGGACACCCGACCAAACGGACTGAAAGGGGTCCCATGCTTACACATGGGACCCCTTACCCCGAATGCTGAGAGTCCTCTCCGTGACAGCTGTCACAGAAAGGTCCCTTCAGCCAATCAGGAAGCGCTACTACGTGGCGCTCACCTGATTGGCTGTGCGCTGTCTGTGCTGTGACAGCGCATCGCACAGCTTTCTCCATTACTTACAATGGTGGGAACTTTGCCGTCTGCGGGGGTTACCCGCGGTCAGCCGCTGACCGGCGGGTGACCCCACCGCTAGCCGCAAAGTTCCCACCATTGAATATAATGGAGGGAGCTGTGCGATGCGCTGTCTGAGTTCAGTAGTAGCGCTTCCTGATTGGCTGAAGGGACCTTAGTGACAGGAGTCACGTGGGGTCCCGGCTCATTCGGGGAAAGGGGTCTCATATGTCAATATGGGACCCCTTTCAGTCCGCAGGATCGGGTCTTTGCGTTTTTTTATTTTGCCAAGTACCTGGATTTATCTCTGGACCCTGGCTGAGGTGAGTATATTGATCTTTTCTTTTCAGGTATCCGTGGATTCTACATGGTGAAGAGGACCGATGTCGGCGTGTGAACATAGGTAAGTATGTGTGTGTCGATGTATGAATTAAAGTTTTACTGTCACGGTGTGTGTGTCCTGTTTTTATTTGGGTATTTTTTTTCCAGTAGTACTACAGGTACCAGCGGGCCCGTTTTTCTCCCGCATGCTGGTACTTGTGGTTCTCCAAGTACCAGCTTGCGGGGAGGCTTGCTGGGACTTGTAGTACTACTGGAAAAAACAATATTCAGACATTTTACTCCAGGCTATCAGCCTCCCATCCGCAGCCCATTGGATGGGGGGGGACAGCCTCGGGCTTCACCCCTGGCCCTTGGGTGGCTGGGGGGGGCCCCTTGATTGAAGGGGTCCCCACTTCCCCAGGGTACCCCGGCCAGGGGTGACTAGTTGGATATTTAATGCCACGGCCGCAGGGCACTGTATAAAAGTGACCCCCGGCTGTGGCATTATCTGTCCAGCTAGTGGAGCCCGATGCTGGTGTGAAAAATACGGGGGACCCCTACTCGTTTTGTCCCCCGTATTTTTTGCACCAGCACCAGGCGCAAAGCCCGGTGCTGGTTTTAAAAATACGGGGGATCCCCTGTCAATTTTCCCCCCGCATTTTTAGAACCAGGACCAGCTCGAAGAGCCCGAGGCTGGTTATGCTTTGGAGGGGGGACCCCACGCCATTTTTTCCCGTTTTTTTAAATCGCGGCAAAATCCGGCAAATCGGCCGTTTTTCGCCTGCGGGAATGTCGAATCCGTTTTTCATTGAATATGGTGAATTCTGGCAGCCACCTGCCGGAATTCACCTGTCGAATTGTGTTGAATTAAAAAAACGGCGATAATTTGCCGCGATTCACAGTGAATTGCATATACCCCTAAGTCTTTTCATTTTTCTAGCGAGAGGCTGAGTGCTTCCATCCTCATGTGAAGCTGAACCACTAGCCATGAACATAGGCCAGGGCCTCAGCCGTTCCTTGCCACTCCGTGTGGTAAATGGCATATTGGCAAGTTTACGCTTCTCCTCCGACGATTTTATTTTAGATTTTTGAGTCCTTTTTTTACTGATATTTTGTGTTTTGGATTTTACATGCTCTGTACTATGACATTGGGCATCGGCCTTGGCAGACAACGTTGATGGAATTTCATCGTCTCGGCCATGACTAGTGGCAGCAGCTTCAGCACGAGGTGGAAGTGGATCTTGATCTTTCCCTATTTTTGGAACCTCAACATTTTTGTTCTCCATATTTTAATAGGCACAACTAAAAGGCACCTCAGGTAAACAATGGAGATGGATGGATACTAGTATACTTATGGATGACGAGTGACTGACGACACAGAGGTAGCTACAGCCGTGGACTACCGTACTGCGTCTGCTAGTATAGAGATGATAATGATATAAAAAATATATATATATATCACTACTGCAGGTATATATAATATAATGACGGACCTGCTGGACACTGTCAGCAGACTCCTAAACTACTAGTATGAAGAAGATAGAAAAAAAAAACCCACCACAGGTAGGTATACAATTATGGACGAGCACTGATGACACAGGGGTAGCTACAGCCGTGGACTACCGTACTGCGTCTGCTAGTATAGAGATGATAATGATATAAAAAATATATATATCACTACTGCAGGTATATATAATATAATGACGGACCTGCTGGACACTGTCAGCAGACTCCTAAACTACTAGTATGAAGAAGATAGAAAAAAAAACCCCACCACAGGTAGGTATACAATTATGGACGAGCACTGACGACACAGAGGTAGCTACAGCCGTGGACTACCGTACTGCATCTGCTAGTATAGAGATGATAATGATATAAAAAATATATATATATCACTACTGCAGGTATATATAATATAATGACGGACCTGCTGGACACTGTCAGCAGACTCCTAAACTACTAGTATGAAGAAGATAGAAAAAAAAAAACCACCACAGGTAGGTATACAATTATGGACGAGCACTGACGACACAGAGGTAGCTACAGCCGTGGACTACCGTACTGCGTCTGCTAGTATAGAGATAATGATATAAAAAATATATATATATCACTACTGCAGGTATATATAATATAATTACGGACCTGCTGGACACTGTCAGCAGACTCCTAAACTACTAGTATGAAGAAGATAGAAAAAAAAAACCCACCACAGGTAGGTATACAATTATAGACGAGCACTGACGACACAGAGGTAGCCACAGCCGTGGACTACCGTACTGCGTCTGCTAATATAGAGATGATAAAGATGATAGAGATGAACAAAAAAAATATAACACTACTGCAGGTAAATATTTATATAATATAATGAATGACGGACCTGCTGGACACTGTCAGCAGAATGCGTTTATAGAATAAATAAAAAAAACACCACAGGAGTGTTTGTTTAACTTTTTCAGGCAGACAATATACTGGTGGTCACTGGTCAGTCACACTGGCAGCAAAAGTGTGCACTGTACTCCTGCTATTAACTGCACCCCAGTCTCCCCCACAATTCAGCTGTGTGAGCAGTGAGCACTCAGCACAGTCAGATATACATAGATGATATTATCATGCAGCACACTGAGGATGAGCACAGATATGGTATGTGACTGTGTATCGTTTTTTTTCAGGCAGAGAACGGATTATAAATAAAACTGGTGGTCACTGGTCACTATCAGCAAAACTCTGCACTGTACTGAGTACTCCTAATGCTCCCCAAGTAGTAAATCAAGTGTCTCTCTAATCTATTCTACACGGAGAGGACGCCAGCCACGTCCTCTCCCTATCAATCTCAATGCACGTGTGAAAATGGCGGCGACGCGCTGCTCCTTATATAGAATCCGAGTCTCGCGATAGAATCCGAGCCTCGCGAGAATCCGACAGCGGGATGATGATGTTCGGGCGCGCTCGGGTTAACCGAGCAAGGCGGGAAGATCCGAGTCTGCCTCGGACCCGTGTAAAAAGGCTGAAGTTCGGGGGGGTTCGGATTCCGAGGAACGGAACCCGCTCATCTCTATTATTATCTCTGACTCATACACATTGTGACACTAGAATTCTATATAAGTCCCCATGCATCGGCGCCATCTTCACTCCAGCTGTGGAGAGTCTACTGGATGGACGTGTCCGTCTCAGTACTGTGTTGTCTGGTATGGGGCAGGTGCTCTGTCTGCTGTATCTGAAAGGGGTGCTCTCTGTCTGTTGTATCTGAAAGGGGTGCTCTCTCTATCTGCTGTATCTGAAAGGGGTGCTCTCTCTATCTGCTGTATCTGAAAGGGGTGCTCTCTGTCTGCTGTATCTGAAAGGGGCGCTCTCTGTCTGCTGTATATGAAAGGAGTGCTCTCTGCTGTATCTGAAAGGGGTGCTCTCTCTGTCTGCTGTATATGAAAGGGGTGCTCTCTCTGTCTGCTGTATCTGAAAGGGGTGCTCTCTCTATCTGCTGTATCTGAAAGGGGTGCTCTCTCTATCTGCTGTATATGAAAGGGGTGCTCTCTGTCTGCTGTATATGAAAGGGGTGCTCTCTCTGTCTGCTGTATATGAAAGGGGTGCTCTCTCTGTCTGCTGTATCTGAAAGGTGTGCTCTATCTATCTGCTGTATATGAAAGGGGCGCTCTCTCTATCTGCTGTATCTGAAAGGGGTGCTCTCTCTATCTGCTGTATATGAAAGGGGTGCTCTCTCTATCTGCTGTATCTGAAAGGGGTGCTCTCTCTATCTGCTGTATCTGAAAGGGGTGCTCTCTCTGTCTGCTGTATCTGAAAGGGGTGCTCTCTCTGTCTGCTGTATATGAAAGGGGTGCTCTCTCTGTCTGCTGTATCTGAAAGGGGTGCTCTCTCTGTCTGCTGTATATGAAAGGGATGCTCTCTCTGTCTGCTGTATATGAAAGGGATGCTCTCTCTGTCTGCTGTATATGAAAGGGGTGCTCTCTCTATCTGCTGTATCTGAAAGGGGTGCTCTCTCTGTTTGCTGTATCTGAAAGGGGTGCTCTCTCTGTCTGCTGTATATGAAAGGGGCGCTCTCTCTGTCTGCTGTATCTGAAAGGGGTGCTCTCTCTGTCTGCTGTATATGAAAGGGATGCTCTCTCTATCTGCTGTATATGAAAGGGGTGCTCTCTGTCTGCTGTATCTGAAAGGGGTGCTCTCTCTATCTGCTGTATCTGAAAGGGGTGCTCTCTGTCTGCTGTATCTGAAAGGGGCGCTCTCTGTCTGCTGTATATGAAAGGGGTGCTCTCTGCTGTATCTGAAAGGGGTGCTCTCTCTGTCTGCTGTATATGAAAGGGGTGCTCTCTCTGTCTGCTGTATCTGAAAGGGGTGCTCTCTCTATCTGCTGTATATGAAAGGGGTGCTCTCTGTCTGCTGTATATGAAAGGGGTGCTCTCTCTGTCTGCTGTATATGAAAGGGGTGCTCTCTCTGTCTGCTGTATCTGAAAGGTGTGCTCTATCTATCTGCTGTATATGAAAGGGGCGCTCTCTCTATCTGCTGTATCTGAAAGGGGTGCTCTCTCTATCTGCTGTATCTGAAAGGGGTGCTCTCTCTATCTGCTGTATCTGAAAGGGGTGCTCTCTCTGTCTGCTGTATCTAAAAGGGGTGCTCTCTCTATCTGCTGTATATGAAAGGGGTGCTCTCTATCTGCTGTATCTGAAAGGGGTGCTCTCTCTGTCTGCTGTATCTGAAAGGGGTGCTCTCTCTGTCTGCTGTATATGAAAGGGATGCTCTCTCTGTCTGCTGTATATGAAAGGGATGCTCTCTCTGTCTGCTGTATATGAAAGGGGTGCTCTCTCTATCTGCTGTATCTGAAAGGGGTGCTCTCTCTGTTTGCTGTATCTGAAAGGGGTGCTCTCTCTGTCTGCTGTATATGAAAGGGGCGCTCTCTCTGTCTGCTGTATCTGAAAGGGGTGATCTCTCTGTCTGCTGTATCTGAAAGGGGTGCTCTCTCTGTCTGCTGTATCTGAAAGGGGTGTTCTCTCTGTCTGCTGTATCTGAAAGGGGTGCTCTCTCTGTCTGCTGTATCTGAAAGGGGTGCTCTCTCTCTCTCTCTCTCTCTCTCTGCTGTATCTGAAAGGGGTGATCTCTCTGTCTGCTGTATCTGAAAGGGGCGCTCTCTCTGTCTGCTGTATCTGAAAGGGGTGCTCTCTCTGTCTGCTGTATATGAAAGGGGTGCTCTCTCTGTCTGCTGTATCTGAAAGGGGTGCTCTCTCTGTCTGCTGTATCTGAAAGGGGTGCTCTCTCTGTCTGTTGTATCTGAAAGGGATGCTCTCTCTGTCTGCTGTATATGAAAGGGGTGCTCTCTCTGTCTGCTGTATCTGAAAGGGGTGCTCTCTCTGTCTGCTGTATCTGAAAGTGGCGCTCTCTCTGTCTGCTGTATCTGAAAGGGGCACTCTCTCTGTCTGCTGTATCTGAAAGGGGTGCTCTCTGTTTCCTGTATCTGAAAGGGGTGCTCTCTCTGTCTGCTGTATCTGAAAGGGGTGCTCTCTGCTGTATCTGAAAGGGGTGCTCTCTGCTGTATCTGAAAGGGGTGCTCTCTGTTTGCTATATCTGAAAGGGGCGCTCTCTCTGTCTGCTGTATATGAAAGGGGTGCTCTCTGTCTGCTATATTTGAAAGGGGTGCTCTCTCTGTCTGCTATATCTGAAAGGGGTACTCTCTCTCTGCTGTATCTGAAAGGGGTGCTCTGTCTGCTGTATATGAAAGGGGTGCTTTTTCTGTCTGCTGTATCTGAAGGGGGGTGCGCTCTCTGTCTGCTGTATCTGAAATAGGGGTGCTCTGTCTGTCTGCTGTATCTGAAAGGGGTGCTCTCTCTGTCTGCTGTATCTGAAAGGGGGTGCGCTCTCTGTCTGCTGTATCTGAAAGGGGTGATCTGTCTGTCTGCTGTATCTGAAAGGGGTGCTCTCTCTGTCTGCTGTATCTGAAAGGGGTGCTCTCTCTGTCTGCTGTATCTGAAAGGGGTGCTCTCTCTGTCTGCTGTATCTGAAAGGGGTGCTCTCTCTGTCTGCTGTATCTGAAAGGGGTGCTCTCTCTGTCTGCTGTATATGAAAGGGGTGCTCTCTCTGTCTGCTGTATCTGAAAGGGGTGCTCTCTCTGTCTGATGTATATGAAAGGGGTGCTCTCTCTGTCTGTTGTATCTGAAAGGGATGCTCTCTCTGTCTGCTGTATATGAAAGGGGTGCTCTCTCTGTCTGCTGTATCTGAAAGGGGTGCTCTCTGTGTCTGCTCTATCTGAAAGGGGTGCTCTCTCTGTCTGCTCTATCTGAAAGTGGCGCTCTCTCTGCTGTATCTGAAAGGGGCTCTCTCTGTCTGCTGTATCTGAAAGGGGTGCTCTCTCTGTCTGCTGTATCTGAAAGGGGTGCTCTCTGCTGTATCTGAAAGGGGTGCTCTCTGTCTGCTATATCTGAAAGGGGCGCTCTCTCTGTCTGCTGTATATGAAAGGGGTGCTCTCTCTGTCTGCTGTATATGAAAGGGATGCTCTCTCTATCTGCTGTATATGAAAGGGATGCTCTCTCTATCTGCTATATCTGAAAGGGGTGCTCTCTCTGTCTGCTATATCTGAAAGGGGTACTCTCTCTCTGCTGTATCTGAAAGGGGTGCTCTGTCTGCTGTATATGAAAGGGGTGCTTTTTCTGTCTGCTGTATCTGAAAGGGGTGCTCTCTCTGTCTGCTGTATCTGAAAGGGGTGCTCTCTCTGTCTGCTGTATCTGAAAGGGGTGCTCTCTCTGTCTGCTGTATCTGAAAGGGATGCTCTCTCTGTCTGCTGTATCTGAAAGGGATGCTCTCTCTGTCTGCTGTATCTGAAAGGGATGCTCTCTCTGTCTGCTGTATCTGAAAGGGGGTGCGCTCTCTGTCTGCTGTATCTGAAATAGGGGTGCTCTGTCTGTCTGCTGTATCTGAAAGGGGTGCTCTCTCTGTCTGTTGTATCTGAAAGGGATGCTCTCTCTGTCTGCTGTATATGAAAGGGGTGCTCTCTCTGTCTGCTGTATCTGAAAGGGGTGCTCTCTGTGTCTGCTCTATCTGAAAGGGGTGCTCTCTCTGTCTGCTCTATCTGAAAGGGGTGCTCTCTCTGCTGTATCTGAAAGGGGCACTCTCTCTGTCTGCTGTATCTGAAAGGGGTGCTCTCTGTTTCCTGTATCTGAAAGGGGTGCTCTCTCTGTCTGCTGTATCTGAAAGGGGTGCTCTCTGCTGTATTGAAATTGAAATAAAAGCTAAAAACAAAAAGTCTAAAATTATAATTATGAAAATATACTGTGACACTGCCGGTCAGACTTCAGTATATTATTTCCTGCTTATATACATATTATGCAACGCTGTTGGTGAAGGTCAACAACAGTGTTCGACTACCATTTCTGACTCATACACGTATTGTGCCACACTGTTGGTGAAGGTCAACCGCAGTGTTCAACTACCATTTCTGACTCAAACACGTATTGTGCGATGCTGTTGGTGAAGCTAAAACACAGTGTGTAATAATATATATTTCTGACTCATTTGTACGACACTGTCAGTGAAGCTAAACCGCAGTGTGTGAAAATATATATTTCTGATTAATTTGTGCGACACTGTAATCGCCGGTGTGTGATATAAAAAATAATGATACAGATTTCTGACTCGTTTGTACAACAATGTTGGTGAAGCTAAACCACAGTGTGTAAAAATATTTATTTCTGTCTCATTTGTGCGACTCTGTAACCGCCAGTGTTTGATATTAAAAATAATAATACATACTCAATTTCTGACTCATTTGTGTGACACTGTCGGTGAAGCTAAACTGCAGTGTGTAAAAATATATATTTCTGACTCATTTGACCTTTACCAGAAATTACCTCCAAAAAGTGCAGAGGGTCCTGTGATGGTGGATTCCAGCTGGACAAATTAATAGTCTGTGAAGAAGAGGATGTACACACTGATGGGGGTTAGGAATCGGATGCTGATGACATTGTGCCTATTTAAAGTACTAAAGCCAGTATGTGCACTGCCCATTGCCAGCTTGTTTTGTGGAGGTCCAAACAATCCAATAATTTCAGCCACAAGTGACAGGCCCTGTCACTGAAATGATTGGTTTGTTAAACTTTGCATGTGCTGCTTAATATACAACATAAGGCTGGGTGGGAGGGCCCAAGGATAATTCCATCTTGCACCTTATTTCTTTGCATTATGTGCTCTTTGGAGCATTTTTGGGGCATCGTTTCAAAAACTGCCATCCTGTCTGCCACTGCAGTGCCACTCCTAGCTGTGCCACCCACTTCGTCGCTTAGCTTAGTCATCCAGCTGCCTCGGTGCCACCTTATGGTCTAAACTGAATGAAAACAATATTGCGAGCTGTGAGGTGATCAAAATAGACTTGAAATGAGTGGAAATGAATGATATTGAGGTTAATAATACTGTAGGAACATAATACCCCCAAATTCTGCGATTTTAGCAAGGGTGGTTTTGGCAAACCAATACAGATCCAAAACATGAAGGAGATCTAAAAGCCAAAACAATAAACCTGAAAAATGTCCTGGTGCTCACCACTGATTTTTCTATGGACTTAGTGGCAGTGCCTAGTATTGATATGAAAGACTGTCAGGACCTAGGAGGTTAACAGGGGCCTCCGACATAACAATGGGAACTCGCTCTTGATTTCCATCCATGCAATGCCATGTGATGACCATCACCGTACCAGTATCAGAATATTCTGGACTGAATGTTTGTCAAATTCTAATCAACCAAGCTGAGTATAATTAAATATACAAAGAAGTGTTCAAGTGCGCAACCAGCAGCAGCTGGTGTAGGGATGGTCAAAGTCCCTTATAAATACAGTATAATTAAACCTTGCTATTTTTTATCCAATATAGTTGCATCGAGATCAGTATATGCCCATAGCATATTATCCTTTATAAAGGACAAGTGCCAATTGGCCAAATAGATGCATACTTTCAAGTTATAGAAATTTGGCGTATCTGACCTCATTTAGCCTCCCCACTGCTCTGTCGCTACACCTTACAACATACTTTTCTTTCTCAGGTAATTGACAGAGTGCACACACCTTATGTATTTTCTATTGCATTCATTTATTCATAAAAATATATGTTTACAATAGATGAAGGCTCTCAGATGAAACGCGTAGGTTGGCCTCCAATGCTGTGCCTTTTGGCTGTGGACTTTGGACTCTACTCATGTACTTGGGACTTCACACTTTGGAACTACCTATGAGAAGTGGTTCCTAAATACTCCATTGGGCTTCCGGAGTCACTCAAAAAAGTGCTATTGGTACTAATTATTAAGTGCTGTGAAAATGAACGTTTCTTCAAGCCTGCCAGCCCTTCTCAGTCAACAACACATCCATTTTGTCTCATCTGTATACTGTAGAT
Organism: Pseudophryne corroboree; assembly: GCF_028390025.1. Taxonomy (NCBI): domain Eukaryota; kingdom Metazoa; phylum Chordata; class Amphibia; order Anura; family Myobatrachidae; genus Pseudophryne; species Pseudophryne corroboree. The sequence goes on along the minus strand of NC_086445.1, from coordinate 13,289,923 downwards.
ATTCAAACCATTGTGTCCCACCCACTCTGCATTTCTGCCTACAGAACCATGTAGGATCATACTACTTCTACTACTTCAGTGAATGATGAGGACCACATGTCAGACACAGGTGTCTCGTGATTGCATCCAGCTACATCTAGACCTATATGAACCTCCAAGGCTGCAGAAGATGGTACATAATTCCATATGGCTGTCCAGTCCAGTTGGCGTATGCCCACCAGCCCTTCAGCCAGTCCTGTCCTGCATCACACTAGTTACTTTATACAATGTCTTTATAATCCTTGTAACCTGAGCTTCTTGTTGTAGGAGTAGCTTGTGCTGGACTCTCACTTTACATTCTATATTATTTAGCATTCATTAGAATTTTTTTCCACTTGTTAATGGAAAGAGGATCCTTGATGTTTATTTAATATTTTCCAAAATTGTTCCCGAATCTGGTTGGTCTTCAGTCCATACACAATTGGATTAAGCATGGGTGGAACCAGTAGATACATGTCAGAGAGAATAATGTGGATATAAGGTAGAATCCCGTGACCATACCGGTGAGATAGGAAAGAAAAGATGGCCAGGACATATAATGTGAGAAAGACACAGATATGCGGTATACACGTGTTAAATGCTTTCAGACGAGACTCTTTAAATGTCAGGCTGAGGACAGCATGGAAAATCATGGTGTAAGATGTTAGAATAAGTAGCAAGTCAACACCAAGAATAGTGAAGGCCACCATTAATCCCCAAGCACTATTTACTCTAATGTCAGCCGCGGCAAGTTTCACAACTGCCATATGCTCACAGTAGGAATGTGCAATGATGTTGGTCTTGAATGCAGGAAATCTCTTGATCATAATGAGGCATGGACCCACCAGAACCACTGCTCTGACCAGAAACACGATGACCAGTTTCCCTATCAAACTATTGGTCATTAAAGAACCATACCGGAGTGGCTGACATATGGCAATGTAACGGTCCAATGCCATGGCCAAGAGTAACCCAGATTCAATGCTTGTAAAGGAGTGAATGCAGAACATCTGGAGAAGACATGCATCGAAGCTAATGAGTCTGGCATTGAACCAATAGATACACAACATTTTAGGGGTGAAACTTGAGCAAAGTAGGGTGTCATTGGCTGCCAGCAGGGAAAGTAATATAAACATGGGCTTGTGGAGTCCAGACGAAGTGGAGATGACAGCAATTAGTGTTATATTTCCCAGCAAGGCCAGGAGATAAAATATACAGAAGGAAGTAGAGATCCACTCGTGTCCATTCTCTAGACCAGGAATCCCAACCAGTATAAAGAAGGCAGGATAAAAGGTGGAATTTAGCATATTTTGCTGCAGCTCAATGTCCCAGTTAATTATCTTTATTACTCTGGTCTGGAAGCTGCATAAACCATCAATGTTCCCTGGAAATGAGATGAATATGAAAATTAAAATATCAATTAACTTTTAGAAAATTGATTATACAGTATATTTGAAAACATGGAACCTAATGCAGATAAACCACAAAGGAAACAGAGAAACATAGAAATTAAGTTTCTTGACCCATCTAGTCTGCCCTTTTTTATTTATCCTTTTGCCAACTTCAACCCTATTTGTTATGTCTATCCCAAGGGGTTCGATATGATATCCCACCGCACAGGATGCCGAATGTCATTACACTAGCATCGCCATCCCGAGTGGTGGAATGCCGGCAGGGGGGCGAGTGCAACTAAGCCCCTTGTGGTCTTAGTGAGGAGCTTTGCTCGCCACAGGTTCTATTCTCCCTCTATGGGTGTCATGAACACCCATGGAGGGGGAATCACCTACCTCGTCGGTATATCGGTGGCGGTATGGTGCCCTCGTCGGGATCCCGGTGTCTGTATTGTGACCGCTGGGATCCCGACGATCGGTTTGCTAACTGCATACCATCCCAAGCGTGTTTAAATTGCTCTACTGCCGTAGCCTCTACCACCCCTGACGGGAGGCTATTTTTGACATATCCACTACCCTTTCTGTGAAGTAATTTTTCCTCAAATTTCCCCTGAACCCCCCCCCCCTCCCCCTCCAGTCCAAGTGCATGTCCCTGTGTCCTATTACTTCTCTTCCTGTGAAGATGGTCTCACTCCTGTACCTTGGTAAAATCCCTTGATATATATGTGACAGTTTCTATCATGTCCCTCCGTTCCCTTCTCTTTTACAAACTATGGCCTCCACAACTGGACACAGTATTCCAGATGAGGCCGTACCAATGACCCTTACAGCGGCATTATTACTTCTTGCTTCCTGCTACCTATTCCCCTGCCTATGCAACCAAGCATCTGACTAGCCTTCCACATTGCTTTGTTACATTGCTTACATGCCTTCAAGTCATCTGGAGTGGTGACTGCTAAATCCCTTTCCTCCTCAGTCCAGTTACTCCTGCCATGGGGAACCAGAGAAGAATTAGCTGAATGCCAGCCATAAGAGGACAGGATAAGGATTTGCAGGATATCAGACACAAGGAGCTGGATAAGGGTACACATCACTAGGAAAAGCAGCAGTCAAAAGGGTACAAGTAGAAGAGTTAACATAGAATAAAGATGTAGCACCTAACAGGTGGCCTAAGCAGTTTGCTAGATGAGTGGGGAAGTGAGCCATCAGAGATTGCCATCATGTGACTGAGTGCATATGTGTTTGTGTATCAAGGATAGTGTGTGTCAGTGACATGACTCACCTGAGCGCACCAGACCTGATGTTTCTAGAAGTTGTACTCCAGTAATCTACACTACCGATTAGCTGATGTAGGGAGGAATTCAATTCTGGAGTGAAGGGTTCGAAGTACCATGTTGATTAAATGCCGGTGATCAGGGCCGCCATCAAAGGGTGCTGGGGGCACAGCTGTCCCGGCCCCGGCCTCTCTGACAGAGAGAGGAGGGACTGGGATGCTCATGCAGCCGTCTGCCCACCCACCGCCGTCTCCGCCGTTCCGCTGTTGTCCCTGCTGTTCTGCTGCTGTCCTCCAACCCTCCAGCAGCTCTGTATTGAATACGTCCCTCACAAAATGGCCACCGCCACAGAGGAGACAGTTATTCAAGATACTAGAGGAGCCCTCTAGTATCTTCAATAACTGTCTCTTCTGAGGCGGCGGTGGCCATTTTGAGAGGAACTTTTTAAATACAGATATGTAAAATCTTCAAGGCCTCCGGTCTGGACTTGGCCTGCTTGCATTTGTGAAGTATGCATTTGTTAAGGATGTATTTTAAGGATGAAGTTAGAACCGGACCTGAAAACCATCTCTCCATTCTTCACAGGGAAAAACACCATCCTCATGCTTGTATATCTGAGTCTATCATCTCTCTCTGGCTACACTTTTCACACCCCAAGAAAGTTTGTCTGCAAATGTCTGTGATCTGTCTTCAATGCAAAATCCCCTCTGTTAATTAGCTGAACTTCTAATTGCACACCTCTCCCTTTGCCAACTGATATTGGGGGTCATTCCGAGTTGATCAAACGTTGCAACTTTTTGCTGCCCGTGCGATCAACTAGTAGACGCCACCTATGGGGGAGGGTTTTTTTGCATAGCAAGGCTGCGATCGCTTGTGCAGCCATGCTATGCAAAAACATTTTGTGCAGTTTCTGAGTAGCTTTCAACTTACTCAGCCGCTGCGATGTCTTCAGCTTGTCCGGTCCTGGAATAGATGTCAGACACTCACCCTGCAAACGCCTGGACACGCCTGCGTTGGACTCACCACTCCCAGAAAACGGTGAGTTGCTGCCCCAGAATGCCTTCCTGCTGTCAATCTTCTTGCGATCGCTTTCTTCGTTCTTCTTGTCGTTGACCAGCAACGGCCGTCACGTCTGCGCATTGCAGCCGCTGCGCATGCGCAGAACTGACATGTTCACACCGCTGCAAAAAATAGCAGTGTACGAACGGGTCGGAATGACCCCCATAGTATGTAGCATTTAAGAGCAATATCCTCAAGGCCTGCAGTCAGGACTTGGCCTGCTTGCATTTGTTAAGGATGTATTTTAAGGATGAAGTTTGAACCGGAGTTTGAACTGGATTTGGACTTTGGACTACGCTAGAATCTAATTAAACTAGTTCACCAAACACTACAACTCAAAACCACGATGTGGCCTCTCCTCACCTCTGCCATGAGAACACCAGGACCAATGCCTACTACTCCTCTGTCCAAGAACATCACGACTGCCCCGGGACTACCCCTCAAGCTGAACAGGGAACTGAGGGGTGTGCGCACCAGGACCAGACTTTGCTGGGTCACTTCCATTGGACATTAGTGTGCTCCCACATTCTCACACCCACCCACACTGCTCCCCACACTCTCACACCCACCCCCACTGCTCCCCACACTCTCACACCCACCCGCACTGCTCCCCGCACTCTCACACCCACCCGCACTGCTCCCCGCACTCTCACACCCACCCGCACTGCTCCCCACATTCTCACCCCCACCGCTCCCCACACTCTCACACTCACCCGCACAGCTCCCCACATTCTCACACCCACCCGCACTGCTCCCCGCACTCACACCCACCCGCACTGCTCCCCACATTCTCACCCCCACCGCTCCCCACATTCTCACCCCCACCCGCACTGCTCCCCACACTCACACCCACCCGCACTGCTCCCCACACTCACACCCACCCGCACTGCTCCCCACATTCTCACAACCCCACATTCTCACACCCACCTGCACTGCTCCCCACACTCTCACACCCACCCGCACTGCTCCCCACACTCTCACACCCACCCGCACTGCTCCCCACACTCTCACACCCACCCGCACTGCTCCCCACACTCTCACACCCACCCGCACTGTTTCCTACACTCTCACACCCACCCGCACTGCTCCCCACACTCACACCCACCCGCACTGCTCCCCACACTCTCACACCCACCCCCACTGCTCCCCACACTCTCACACCCACCCGCACTGCTCCCCACATTCTCACCCCCCACCGCTCCCCACATTCTCACACCCACCCGCACTGCTCCCCACACTCACACCCACCCGCACTGCTCCCCACACTCTCACACCCACCCGCACTGCTCCCCACACTCTCACACCCACCCGCACTGCTCCCCACACTCTCACACCCACCCGCACTGCTCTCATGAGACCAGGACATTTATCATTTTCGCAAAATAATGTTAGTACAGTTTTCCTGCAAATGTATTTTTCTCTTCTCTTTCTTCTTACAGGGTACTTCCACTCCACTGTGGGCTATTCCTGTAATGTGTACCTCCATTGGTTGCACACCCTGCCAGCAGTAACCGACGCAGTGCGCCCCACATGGCTGCCTCGGATGGTTCCTCTGTGGGCAGCGTGTGCTTCATTTGGATCTTTCCATGCCGGGTATAGCATACTCCTACACTCGTGTCAGTTTTCCCATATATGCATTTGGCCCTTGTATGGCTCATCTCCCACTGTGTAACCTTCATAGTGCGCCCAACATGGCTGCCCCTTCTGGTGGCTTGTGGATAGGATGAAAAATACATGGACCTGATGGTTTTGTTGGAACCCTACTCTGAACTTTAGAACTCTGCAATCTCCCCATTTTGTGTTCTCTTCTAGGGATGGACTATTCCACCCTGGGTAATCCTACACACAATATGGCTGCCGCACCTGGTACCTTGTGAGGGTGGAATACACAGCCCCTAGAGGTTATTACCCAAAATGCCTACATCGATCCTGCATTATGCTTTCTGTGTGCTCAAGGTTTTTTTTTACTGTCTGTGTGGTTTATCTTTTGATGTAATACTTAAATCTTCTGTGTTATGTGCATAGTTTGAGTTCTAGTTGGCGCCGCGGATGGCTGCCTCGGTGCTGCTCTGCCAAGCTGCCTTCGCTTTTAGTTTTACATGTATAATATGTCTAATATGACGAGTCTATCGTACAGTTGCAATGTGCAGTATGAACTCATACGTGTAATGTGTGTAATGTATACTATGTTTTTCCCCCTTCTTATGCCATGTATTCCCCCCTTCATGTTGCTGCTTGGTGATGCATTGTACCACAAAAAATTCCTAGTGTACATAAGTACACCTGGCCAATAAAGCAGATTCTGAAGAGGACGGAGGACAGCAGCAGAACAGCGGGGGCAGAGGCGGACAGGCAGTGGCATCAGCATCCCATGCCCTCCCGACAGCAGTGGGGGAGGGAAGGAAGGAATCCCCTGACAATGATCAGAACCCCTCATAACTACATGTAACAGGTACTTGCATAATTATTGTGTGGCCATAATATGGTGTCAGGGGCATTACTGTGTGGGGCATAATATGGAGTCAGGGGCATTACTGTGTGGGGCATAATATGGTGTCAGGGGCATTACTGTGTGGGGCATAGTATGGTGCCGGGCATTACTGTGTGGGGCATAATATGGTGCCGGGCATTACTGTGTGGGGCATAATATGGTGTCAGGGGCATTACTGTGTGGGGCATAATATGGTGTAAGGGGCATTACTGTGTGGGGCATAGTATGGTGCTGGGCATTACTGTGTGGGGCATAGTATGGTGCCGGGCATTACTGTCTGGGGCATAATATGGTGCCGGGCATTACTGTGTGGGGCATAATATGTTGCCGGGCATTACTGTGGGGACTTAATATGGTGCAGGGGGCATAAAATGGTGTTGCTCCGTGCCTGCATAGAAATTGTATTTTAGATTTTTTAAAAGATATATTTTTATTTTTTTTAAAAAATTTGGGTGGGGGAGCCTGCCTATTTGTCAGTCCCGTGCCCCACAATTTCTGACGGCAGCCCTGCCGGTGATGGCACCCCTATTCGCACCTTTTACCTGGCCGGCTGAATGCCTGATTTGCTCAAAAATGTACGCTACACTATAGGGTACTATTGTGCGAGATCATGATGCCGCAAAGTGCGACGGCTGCCGTGCAGATTACCAAAGGCAATTGAATTTCCCCCATAATCGCTTATAATAGTGTCTGATATCCACACACCACTAGAGCTAGAGATACTCTGTCATCACTTATTATATCCGGTCATTAGGACTGGTAGGAAGAGCGCGCTATGGTATCTGCTAGTTATGTGGTATCTTAGCATTTCACATACCAGCACTCGGAGGGTTAGCTACTTTCCAGTTTAAAAATCAAGAGTTAACACAGTAAAAAAGAAAAGGTGTGGAATTTGTTTAGAGCATTAGAACGCAACCTATTCATTTTAAGATTTGATATAAAAAAAACAGTATGGCGCTTGGTTACAATATGACATACAATATGTTGCAAAAATACAGCATGAAATAAAAAGGAGAAATCTTTTAGTATTGTATGTTCTGATGGCTGGAGGAAAACAAAAGACATATACGATCACTCCAAGTGACAGATCCTCATAGTCTAACAATTACTGATCACACTTCCAATATTACTGATTTTACCTCAGATGAGCCCTTCTCCGATGTAAGTGAAAGGAGACTAGTCCTATGCCAACAAATCTTACAGGATGTCTTCTCTGTCCACCAAACACTTTCCAGCTAGGATTTCTGACAACTAAGAGGAGCATGCTCGCATCATGATATTATCTCAGGCCAACTGGGCATCAGTTTACCTGGATATATTATCCTTCATCTATATGTACTGTATATAATAGGTGATAAGTCAGTACTTGTCTTACTCACCTGTTTATTACTTATTTTTAATGCTGCTTGCCCGGCTCATCTTCCTCTCCAAATGTACAAAGTCCACCGCTCCTATCTTACAAGCTCTACAGTGGCTCCACTTACCTTTCCGAATCCAATTCAAGCTTCTCACACTCACTTACAAAGCCCACACCCACTCCTCTCCCATCTACATCTCTCACCTTATCTCCCTTTACACTCCCACCCGTCCTCTTCACTCCAAAAATACATGCCGCTTCCCCTGCCTACTGTGACATCCTCCCACTCCAGATGCCAAGATTTCTCACGTGCTGCTCCCTATCTCTGGAATTCTCTACCTCTCCCCCTAAGACTCTCCAACTCTCTACATAACTTTAAACCCATCCATCTCTCATCCTAACCCTCTGTTCCATGTTCACGTCTACCCCATCTGTGTCACCCCTGTCTGTCTGCCCTTCCCCTCTAGAATGTAAGCTCTCACGAGCAGGGCCCTCTCCCCTCATATGCTTTTCCCTCTCTTAGACTATTTCCTACTCCATACCCCATTACACAGCACGTAACCCTCAATTTCTGCCACATTAATGATTATTTCAGTGTCCTGTCCCTTGATGCGACATGGCTTATATACCATGAACTTGCCTTACATTGTCTTGTACTGTAAGTTGCTGTTTTCTTGTTCTGCTCATTAGTTTATGTACTCTGTAATTGGGCGCTGCAGATCCCATGTGCGCCATATAAATAAACTATAATCATAATAATAATAATAATAATAATAATAATATATTATTTAAAGCTGAGTCCACTGACTATAAATACTCCTGTATGCTATATACTGAACTTTTAATGCTGACTTTACAGTTTATCTTTTGGTGTAGACTATAATTCCTCTGTTACAGTGATATTCAACATGCGACCCTTTAGCTGCTGTGGAACTACACCTACCAGCATGCCACAGTTTTATTTTTAGGGTATGCTAAAACACTGACAGAGCATGCTGGGATGTATAGTTCCACAGCAGCTGAAGGGCCGCATTTTGATTACTCCTGCTGTACTGTATATGAAACCATTCAGGTAATAAGTGTCTGCATCCAGATATTTTGTTTCTCTTACACAGCAGAATCCCTGGTGGGAGACGGGCGCAGCGTATGCGTATGTGGGTTGCAAAACCACATTATAAAGGTAAGGGCACTTTATGAAAACGGACACTACCCTGTATAATACGGTTTTGGTGGGTCTTTGTAGAAGTACATGCAGGATGTGATGCAGTGTATTTTTTTACCAGGAAACCATTTAAAATGTGGAACGGACTCCGGAATGGTATTTTACATTATGGTTTATATCTAGCAGTTCAGGTCAGATTCTCCATGTTTGAGTTTAGTTTTTGCTACAGTGTAATACAGTATGTGTGGGTATGATTTCCCCACCTGTACAACTTTCCATATGCCTTGAAAAAGATACAGGGATATCGAAACGCGTTGGAAAGGAAAAGGTTTACAGATGGTGGTACCGAAGGATCAGACGGACGATATCCAGGCATACCTGTAATCTCCCGTGATTCAAGCTTGTATGTCTACTTACCCGGTGGACATTGCGATCTGGTAGCAGTCCCACTTTCTGCGTTTTACCATTTGATTGTTATAGGTCTATGTGTCTACCTGTGTTAGTAGACAATTCCTTTTGGTAAGAATGTTTCTATTTTTGTTTGTTTAAATAAATATATTTTATGTTTTTACACTATGGAAAGTCTTTGCTGATACAGTATACATATCATCCGGACTCCGGAGCAATGATGGTCAGAGATCTGGAATAACAGGGGAGTATTTATTACTCTGCTGCGAGTTATTGGCCTCTCGTATGTTATTCTGAATGAGGTTTCTCAGCATTACACTATGTTGTGTGTTCATATATTCTATTTGAGTCGCTGAGAAAACATCAAAGGAAACCAGTGGAAATCTTTTGTGACCCTTTTACAAAGTATTGTGTGCGCTTTTCTGTGGTGGTCCCCCAGCTTAATTATTCGAGGCATCGCACGGTGATGATGCTTTCCCATGTGTAGGGTAGCCCTCTGCCTATGCAGCCTAGGGAACGTGGCTATCCGCCATGTTTCGGGTTGCAGTGGCTGCGTGTGACATCATGCAGCTGCCACGCCCCGCCCCACAAACACTCGGGACACGCCTGCACTGTCTGGACTGCCCCCAACGCCGCCATGGTGCCCCTTAAATGAAGCCCCCTCCTGCCCCGTGAACGCCTCTGCCTGTCAATCAGGCAGAGGTGTTCGCAGATGTGAGATGCCGTCGCATCTCACGGTGTGCGTACGTGTAGTGCGGCTTTTGAGTGTGCACACACTTCACAGGGCATCAGCGTGCGAACACTGCCGCAGCAGCATTCCATGCTGAATTATGCCCTATATTTGCCCAATAATTACTGTACATGTACTTTTTGTGCTTATACTCCGCAAAGTGCAGATTAATGGGTTAAAAGATGTGGGGCAGGTATATGGGGGTGATGTATGGATGGGACAGGTACATGGGGGTGCTGTATGGATGGGACAGGTACATGGGGGTGCTGTATGGATGGGACAGGTACATGGGGGTCCTGTATGGATGGGACAGGTATACGGGGGTGATGTATGGATGGGACAGGTATACGGGGGTGATGTATGGATGGGACAGGTACATGGGGTGCTGCATGGATGGGACAGGTACATGGGGTGATGTATGGATGGGACAGGTACATGGGGTGATGTATGGATGGGACAGGTATATGGGGGTGCTGTATGGATGGGACAGGTATATGGGGGTGATGTGTGGATGGGACAGGTATATGGGGGTGATGTGTGGATGGGACAGGTATATGGAGGTGCTGTATGGATGGGACAGGTACATGGAGGTGCTGTATGGATGGGACAGGTATATGGGGTGTTGTATGGATGGGACAGGTATATGGGGGTGCTGTATGGATGGGACAGGTATATGGGGGTGATGTGTGGATGGGACAGGTATATGGGGGTGATGTGTGGATGGGACAGATATATGGGGGTGCTGTATGGATGGGACATGTATATGGGGGTGCTGTATGGATGGGACAGGTATATGGGGTGCTGTATGGATGGGACAGGTACATGGGGGTGCTGTATGGATGGGACAGGTACATGGGGGTGCTGTATGGATGGGACAGGTACATGGGGGTGCTGTATGGATGGGACATGTATATGGGGGTGATGTATGGATGGGACAGGTATATGGGGGTGCTGTATGGATGGGACAGGTATATGGAGGTGCTGTATGGATGGGACAGGTACGTGGAGGTGATGTATGGATGGGACAGATATATGGGGGTGCTATATGGATGGGACATGTATATGGGGGTGCTGTATGGATGGGACAGGTACATGGGGGTGCTGTATGGATGGGACAGGTACATGGGGGTGCTGTATGGATGGGACAGGTACATGGGGGTCCTGTATGGATGGGACAGGTATATGGGGGTGATGTATGGATGGGACAGGTACATGGGGTGATGTATGGATGGGACAGGTACATGGGGTGCTGTATGGATGGGACAGGTATATGGGGGTGCTGTATGGATGGGACAGGTACATGGGGGTGCTGTATGGATGGGACAGGTACATGGGGGTGCTGTATGGATGGGACAGGTACATGGAGGTGCTGTGTGGATGGGACAGGTATATGGGGGTGCTGTATGGATGGGACAGGTACATGGGGGCTGTATGGATGGGACAGGTACATTGGGTGCTCTATGGATGGGGCAGGTATATGGGGTGCTGTATGGAAGGGGCAGGTACATGGGGGGTTTTATGGATGGGACAGGTACATGGGGGTGCTGTATGGAAGGGGCAGGTATATGGGGTGCTCTATGGATGGGGCAGGTACATGGGGGGCTGTATGGAAGGGGCAGGTACATGGGGGGCTGTATGGATGGGGCAGGTACATGGGGGGCTGTATGGAAGGGGCAGGTGTATGGGGTGCTCTATGGAAGGGGCAGGTGCATGGGGTGCTGTATGGATGGGACAGGTATATGGGGGTGATGTATGGATGGGGCTGGTACATGAGGGGCTGTATGGATGGGACAGGTACATGGGGGGCTGTATGGATGGGACAGGTATATGGGGATGCTGTATGGATGGGACAGGTACATGGGGTGATGTATGGATGGGGCAGGTACATGCGGGGGCTGTATGGGTGGGGCAGGTACATGGGGGCTGTATGGAAGGGGCAGGTACATGGGGGTGCTGTGTGGATGGGGCAGGTACATGGGGGGCTATATGGATGGGACAGGTACATGGGGGTGATGTATGGATGGGGCAGGTACATGGGGGGGCTGTATGGATTGGGCAGGTACATGGGGGGCTGTATGGAAGGGGCAAGTACATGGGGGTGCTGTATGGATGGGGCAGGTACATGGGGGGCTGTATGGATGGGGCAGGTGCATGGGGGTGCTGTATGGAAGTGGCAGGCATATGGGGTGCTCTATGGATGGGGCAGGTACATGGGGGGCTGTATGGAAGGGGCAGGTACATGGGGGGCTGTATGGACGGGGCAGGTACATGGGGGGCTGTATGGAAGGGGCAGGTATATGGGGTGCTCTATGGAAGGGGCAGGTACATGGGGTGCTGTATGGATGGGACATGTATATGGGGGTGCTGTATGGATGGGACAGGTATATGGGGGTGCTGTATGGATGGGGCAGGTATATGGGGGTGCTGTATGGATGGGACAGGTACATGGGGGGCTGTATGGATGGGGCAGGTATATGGGGGTGCTGTATGGATGGGGCAGGTACATGGGGGTGCTGTATGGATGGGGCAGGTACATGGGGGTGCTGTATGGATGGGGCAGGTACATGGGGGCTGTATGGATGAGACAGGTACATTGGGTGCTCTATGGATGGGGCAGGTATATGGGGTGCTGTATGGAAGGGGCAGGTACATGGGGGGGTTTTATGGATGGGACAGGTACATGGGGGTGCTGTATGGAAGGGGCAGGTATATGGGGTGCTCTATGGATGGGGCAGGTACATGGGGGGCTGTATGGAAGGGGCAGGTTCATGGGGGGCTGTATGGAAGGGGCAGGTACATGGGGGGCTGTATGGATGGGGCAGGTACATGGGGGGCTGTATGGAAGGGGCAGGTATATGGGGTGCTCTATGGAAGGGGCAGGTATATGGGGTGCTGTATGGATGGGACAGGTATATGGGGGTGATGTATGGATGGGGCAGGTACATGGGGGGCTTTATGGAAGGGGCAGGTACATGGTGTGCTGTATGGAAGGGGCAGGTGTTATAAAGATCGCAGGTGAGAGTTACATGTATTTAAAAACAAAAGTGGCTTCAAAATAAAAATTATATTCCAGGCATCCGTATGCCCCCCCCTATAATGTAGCCAGAGCATTTACTTTGATTTAAAAAAAAAAACACTTATTTTATCATTTCTTTACTGAACTTTAACAAAATTAGGGGGACATGCACTAAGCAGTGATAAAAGTCGAGAAGTGAGCCATTGGAGAAGTTGCCCATGGCAACCAATCAGCATTGACGTAACATTTACAATTTGCATACTATAAACATATACAGAGCAGCTGATTGGTTGACCTGGTATTAACAAACAATGGTGAATTGATATCAGGTATTATAGTAGGAGAGCCCATAGGAAACAGCGACCACAATATGGTCACATTCAATATCAGTTTTCATAAACAGCCCTATACTGGCTCAACTAGGACTCTAAACTTTAGCAAAGCCGACTTTGAAATGATGAGGGAAACTTTAAGGGATATTGGCCCTCATTCCGAGTTGTTCGCTCGGTAATTTTCTTCGAATCGCAGCGATTTTCCGCTAATTGCGCATGCGCAATGTTCGCACTGCGACTGCGCCAAGTAAATTTGCTAAGAAGTTTGGTATTTTACTCACAGCATTACGAGGTTTTTTCTTCGTTCTGGTGATCGGAGTGTGATTGACAGGAAGTGGGTGTTTCTGGGCGGAAACTGGCCGTTTTATGGGTGTGTGTGAAAAAACGCTGCCGTTTCTGGGAAAAACGCGGGAGTGGCTGGAGAAACGGGGGAGTGTCTGGGTGTGTTTGTGACGTCAAACCAGGAACGACAAGCACTGAACTGATCGCACTGGAAGAGTAAGTCTCGAGCTACTCAGAAACTGCTCAGAAAAATCTTTTTGCAATATTGCGAATACTTCGTTCGCAATTCTGCTAAGCTAAGATACACTCCCAGTAGGCGGCGGCTTAGCGTGTGTAATGCTGCGAAAAGCGGCTAGCGAGCAAACAACTCGGAATGAGGGCCATTGATTGGGAAGGTTTGTTTCTAGGAATAAATACTACAGAGAAATGGGATGTATTAAAATCAATACAAGCTAAAAATACTCTAAAATTTATTCCTACGAGCAGCAAAGAAAGGATTAAAAATCATAAACCGATGTGGCTTAATAAAGAAATAAAGGAACTTATGGGCAAGAAAAGGCGAGCATTTAAAAAATACAAGAAAAAACACACAAAGATACCAAGTATCACCTGGCGCCAATTGATTGCTCAGTCTTTAAAACTGTCTGCTGCCGTTCTATATCGAAGAGGCTACTCCCCCCTTCAGAAAACAAAACAACTCCAAAAAGATTCAGAAAGCGCTGACAGAATTATTTTAAAATATATTTATTTTTATTTAACTATTTTTACTTACTATAGTAAAATATATACTCATAAAATAGCTCCCTGTGGACCAATTACACTGACAATGTATCAATAAAAAGAAAAAACAATAATAAACAGTATGCAATTATTCACTGACTCAGTGAGTAGAGAAAGACCACCTTTCTGTCAAAGTGACAGTTGCCCCACCCCTTTCTCCTCCTTTCTCCTGGGGAACGCCCCCTTTAATATTAAATTATAGTGTTTGATATCGCTTTTATATAAAATGTAATATAAAACTTATAGCGCTCGATATTAAACCGTATTAAAAGATAATTGCTTTGAAAAGAGTGTCACGTAACACCAGTCGCAGAATGTTACGCAACGCAGCGCGTCAAATCAAGCGGATGAAAGACGCATATTACACAGTGTTAAAACCAGGTAGTTTTAGCGGCATTGATAAATATTACGGGTCGGTTAAAAATAAATGGAAAAGATCCGACGTAAGAAAGTGGTTACAAGAACAAGACGCATACACGTTGCACAAACCGGCAAGAAAAAAACTATAAAAGGAACATGATTTGTGTATCGGGTATAAACTAGTGATGAGCGGGTTCGGTTCCTCGGAATCCGAACCCGCCCGAACTTCAGCTTTTTTTACACGGATCCGAGCGACTCGGATCTTCCCGCCTTGCTCGGTTAACCCGAGCGCACCCGAACGTCATCATGACGCTGTCTGATTCTCGCGAGGCTCGGATTCTATCGCGAGACTCGGATTCTATATAAGGAGCCGCGCGTCGCCGCCATTTTACACGTGCATTGAGATTGATAGTGAGAGGACGTGGCTGGCGTCCTCTCCGTTTAGAGAAGAAATAGATAGGAGAGTGAGAGTGAGACAGTGACACTTCATTTACTGGAGCTTAGGAGGAGTACTCAGACAGAGAGTGCAGAATTTTGCTGATAGTATTAGTTAGTTATACTAGTGACTGACCAGTGACCACCAGTGCAGTTTTATATTATTTAATATAATCCGTTCTCTGCCTGAAAAAACGATACACAGTGACTCAGTCACATACCATATCTGTGCTCAGCCCAGTGTGCTGCATCATCTATGTATAATATCTGACTGTGCTCACACAGCTTAATTGTGGGGAAGACTGGGGAGCAGTTAGGTTATAGCAGGAGCCAGGAGTACATATTAAAATTAAACAGTGCACACTTTTTTTCTGCAGGAGTGCCACTGCCAGTGTGACTGACCAGTGACCTGACCACCAGTATATAGTATACTATATTGTATTGTGAATGTCTGCCTGTAAAAGTTAAACACACGTCGTGTGACTTGTGTGGTGTTTTTTTATTCTATAAAATAAAAAACTCATTCTGCTGACAGACAGTGTCCAGCAGGTCCGTCATTATATAATATATACCTGTCCGGCTGCAGTAGTGATATATATATATTTTTTATATCATTATTTATCATCCAGTCGCAGCAGACACAGTACGGTAGTTCACGGCTGTAGCTACCTCTGTGTCGGCACTCGGCAGTCCATCCATAATTGTATACCACCTACCCGTGGTTTTTTTTTTCTTTCTTCTTTATACATACTACATCTCATTATCATCCAGTCTATATTAGCAGCAGACACAGTACAGTATGGTTGACCACGGCTGTAGCTACCTCTGTGTCGGCACTCGGCAGTCCGTCCATAATTGTATACCACCTACCCGTGGTTTTTTTTTTTCTTTCTTCTTTATACATACTACATCTCATTATCACCCAGTCTATATTAGCAGCAGACACAGTACGGTAGTCCACGGCTGTAGCTACCTCTGTGTCGGCACTCGGCAGTCCATCCATAATTGTATACCACCTACCCGTGGTTTTTTTTTTTTTTTCTTTATACATACATACTACATCTCATTATCATCCAGTCTATATTAGCAGCAGACACAGTACAGTACGGTAGTCCACGGCTTTAGCTACCTCTGTGTCGGCACTCAGCAGTCCGTCCATAATTGTATACCACCTACCCGTGGTTTTTTTTTCTTTCTTCTTTATACATACATACTACATCTCTTTATCAACCAGTCTATATTAGCAGCAGACACAGTACGGTAGTCCACGGCTGTAGCTACCTCTGTGTCGGCACTCGGCAGTCCATCCATAATTGTATACCACCTACCCGTGGTTTTTTTTTCTTTCTTTCTTCTTTATACATACATACTACATCTCATTATCAACCAGTCTATATTAGCAGCAGACACAGTACGGTAGTCCACGGCTGTAGCTACCTCTGTGTCGGCACTCGGCAGTCCGTCCATAATTGTATACCACCTACCCGTGGTTTTTTCTTCTTTCTTCTTTATACATACATACTACATCTCATTATCATCCAGTCTATATTAGCAGCAGACACAGTACAGTACAATAGTCCACGGCTGTAGCTACCTCTGTGTCGGCACTCGGCAGTCCATCCATAATTGTATACTAGTATCCATCCATCTCCATTGTTTACCTGAGGTGCCTTTTAGTTGTGCCTATTAAAATATGGAGAACAAAAATGTTGAGGTTCCAAAATTAGGGAAAGATCAAGATCCACTTCCACCTCGTGCTGAAGCTGCTGCCACTAGTCATGGCCGAGACGATGAAATGCCAGCAACGTCGTCTGCCAAGGCCGATGCCCAATGTCATAGTACAGAGCATGTCAAATCCAAAACACCAAATATCAGTAAAAAAAGGACTCCAAAACCTAAAATAAAATTGTCGGAGGAGAAGCGTAAACTTGCCAATATGCCATTTACCACACGGAGTGGCAAGGAACGGCTGAGGCCCTGGCCTATGTTCATGGCTAGTGGTTCAGCTTCACATGAGGATGGAGGCACTCAGCCTCTCGCTAGAAAAATGAAAAGACTCAAGCTGGCAAAAGCAGTAGCACCGCAAAGAACTGTGCGTTCTTTGAAATCCCAAATCCACAAGGAGAGTCCAATTGTGTCGGTTGCGATGCCTGACCTTCCCAACACTGGACGTGAAGAGCATGCGCCTTCCACCATTTGCACGCCCCCTGCAAGTGCTGGAAGGAGCACCCGCAGTCCAGTTCCTGATAGTCAGATTGAAGATGTCAGTGTTGAAGTACACCAGGATGAGGAGGATATGGGTGTTGCTGGAGCTGGGGAGGAAATTGACCAGGAGGATTCTGATGGTGAGGTGGTTTGTTTAAGTCAGGCACCCGGGGAGACACCTGTTGTCCGTGGGAGGAATATGGCCGTTGACATGCCTGGTGAAAATACCAAAAAAATCAGCTCTTCGGTGTGGAACTATTTCAACAGAAATGCGGACAACAGGTGTCAAGCCGTGTGTTCCCTTTGTCAAGCTGTAATAAGTAGGGGTAAGGACGTTAACCACCTCGGAACATCCTCCCTTATATGTCACCTGCAGCGCATTCATAATAAGTCAGTGACAAGTTCAAAAACTTTGGGTGACAGCGGAAGCAGTCCACTGACCAGTAAATCCCTTCCTCTTGTAACCAAGCTCACGCAAACCACCCCACCAACTCCCTCAGTGTCAATTTCCTCCTTCCCCAGGAATGCCAATAGTCCTGCAGGCCATGTCACTGGCAATTCTGACGATTCCTCTCCTGCCTTGGATTCCTCCGATGCATCCTTGCGTGTAACGCCTACTGCTGCTGGCGCTGCTGTTGTTGCTGCTGGGAGTCGATGGTCATCCCAGAGGGGAAGTCGTAAGACCACTTTTACTACTTCCACCAAGCAATTGACTGTCCAACAGTCCTTTGCGAGGAAGATGAAATATCATAGCAGTCATCCTACAGCAAAGCGGATAACTGAGGCCTTGGCATCCTGGGTGGTGAGAAACGTGGTTCCGGTATCCATCATTACTGCAGAGCCAACTAGAGACTTGTTGGAGGTACTGTGTCCCCGGTACCAAATACCATCTAGGTTCCATTTCTCTAGGCAGGCGATACCGAAAATGTACACAGACCTCAGAAAAAGAGTCACCAGTGTCCTAAAAAATGCAGCTGTACCCAATGTCCACTTAACCACGGACATGTGGACAAGTGGAGCAGGGCAGGGTCAGGACTATATGACTGTGACAGCCCACTGGGTAGATGTATGGACTCCCGCCGCAAGAACAGCAGCGGCGGCACCAGTAGCAGCATCTCGCAAACGCCAACTCTTTCCTAGGCAGGCTACGCTTTGTATCACCGGTTTCCAGAATACGCACACAGCTGAAAACCTCTTACGGCAACTGAGGAAGATCATCGCGGAATGGCTTACCCCAATTGGACTCTCCTGTGGATTTGTGGCATCGGACAACGCCAGCAATATTGTGTGTGCATTAAATATGGGCAAATTCCAGCACGTCCCATGTTTTGCACATACCTTGAATTTGGTGGTGCAGAATTTTTTAAAAAACGACAGGGGCGTGCAAGAGATGCTGTCGGTGGCCAGAAGAATTGCGGGACACTTTCGGCGTACAGGCACCACGTACAGAAGACTGGAGCACCACCAAAAACTACTGAACCTGCCCTGCCATCATCTGAAGCAAGAAGTGGTAACGAGGTGGAATTCAACCCTCTATATGCTTCAGAGGTTGGAGGAGCAGCAAAAGGCCATTCAAGCCTATACAATTGAGCACGATATAGGAGGTGGAATGCACCTGTCTCAAGCGCAGTGGAGAATGATTTCAACGTTGTGCAAGGTTCTGATGCCCTTTGAACTTGCCACACGTGAAGTCAGTTCAGACACTGCCAGCCTGAGTCAGGTCATTCCCCTCATCAGGCTTTTGCAGAAGAAGCTGGAGACATTGAAGGAGGAGCTAACACGGAGCGATTCCGCTAGGCATGTGGGACTTGTGGATGGAGCCCTTAATTCGCTTAACAAGGATTCACGGGTGGTCAATCTGTTGAAATCAGAGCACTACATTTTGGCCACCATGCTCGATCCTAGATTTAAAGCCTACCTTGGATCTCTCTTTCCGGCAGACACAAGTCTGCTGGGGTTGAAAGACCTGCTGGTGAGAAAATTGTCAAGTCAAGCGGAACGCGACCTGTCAACATCTCCTCCTTCACATTCTCCCGCAACTGGGGGTGCGAGGAAAAGGCTCAGAATTCCGAGCCCACCCGCTGGCGGTGATGCAGGGCAGTCTGGAGCGACTGCTGATGCTGACATCTGGTCCGGACTGAAGGACCTGACAACGATTACGGACATGTCGTCTACTGTCACTGCATATGATTCTCTCAACATTGAAAGAATGGTGGAGGATTATATGAGTGACCGCATCCAAGTAGGCACGTCACACAGTCCGTACTTATACTGGCAGGAAAAAGAGGCAATTTGGAGGCCCTTGCACAAACTGGCTTTATTCTACCTAAGTTGCCCTCCCACAAGTGTGTACTCCGAAAGAGTGTTTAGTGCCGCCGCTCACCTTGTCAGCAATCGGCGTACGAGGTTACATCCAGAAAATGTGGAGAAGATGATGTTCATTAAAATGAATTATAATCAATTCCTCCGCGGAGACATTGACCAGCAGCAATTGCCTCCACAAAGTACACAGGGAGCTGAGATGGTGGATTCCAGTGGGGACGAATTGATAATCTGTGAGGAGGGGGATGTACACGGTGATATATCGGAGGATGATGATGAGGTGGACATCTTGCCTCTGTAGAGCCAGTTTGTGCAAGGAGAGATTAATTGCTTCTTTTTTGGTGGGGGTCCAAACCAACCCGTCATATCAGTCACAGTCGTGTGGCAGACCCTGTCACTGAAATGATGGGTTGGTTAAAGTGTGCATGTCCTGTTTATACAACATAAGGGTGGGTGGGAGGGCCCAAGGACAATTCCATCTTACACCTCTTTTTTCTTTTATTTTTCTTTGCGTCATGTGCTGTTTGGGGAGGGTTTTTTGGAAGGGCCATCCTGCATGACACTGCAGTGCCACTCCTAGATGGGCCCGGTGTTTGTGTCGGCCACTAGGGTCGCTTATCTTACTCACACAGTCAGCTACCTCATTGCGCCTCTTTTTTTCTTTGCGTCATGTGCTGTTTGCGGAGGGTTTTTTGGAAGGGCCATCCTGCGTGACACTGCAGTGCCACTCCTAGATGGGCCCGGTGTTTGTGTCGGCCACTAGGGTCGCTTATCTTACTCACACAGTCAGCTACCTCATTGCGCCTCTTTTTTTCTTTGCGTCATGTGCTGTTTGGGGAGGGTTTTTTGGAAGGGCCATCCTGCGTGACACTGCAGTGCCACTCCTAGATGGGCCCGGTGTTTGTGTCGGCCACTAGGGTCGCTTATCTTACTCACACAGTCAGCTACCTCATTGCGCCTCTTTTTTTCTTTGCGTCATGTGGTGTTTGGGGAGGGTTTTTTGGAAGGGACATCCTGCGTGACACTGCAGTGCCACTCCTAGATGGGCCCGGTGTTTGTGTCGGCCACTAGGGTCGCTTATCTTACTCTCACAGCGACCTCGGTGCAAATTTTAGGACTAAAAATAATATTGTGAGGTGTGAGGTATTCAGAATAGACTGAAAATGAGTGTAAATTATGGTTTTTGAGGTTAATAATACTTTGGGATCAAAATGACCCCCAAATTCTATGATTTAAGCTTTTTTTTAGGGTTTTTTGAAAAAAACACCCGAATCCAAAACACACCCGAATCCGACAAAAAAAATTCGGTGAGGTTTTGCCAAAACGCGGTCGAACCCAAAACACGGCCGCGGAACCGAACCCAAAACCAAAACACAAAAAATTTCCGGTGCTCATCTCTAGTATAAACCAACAGTGGCAATGCGATTTGGTTTCGCTGATAGATCTGTCAAAATACAACGATGGTGTTAAATACATATTAACAGTCATCGATATATTCAGTAAGAGGGTGTGGGCTGAAAGTCTGACCGCTAAGAACGCCGCAACAGTCGCTAATGCTTTTGAAAAAATATTCCAGCGGGGTGCTGTGCCGATGAAGCTACAAACCGATAATGGTAGAGAGTTTCTAAACAGAAACCTAAAAAAGGTGTAAGAAAAATACGGTATAAAGCATTTCACGACCAATAACGATGTGAAAGCGGCTTTTATAGAGCGCTGCAATAGGACTATAAAAACACGAATGTGGCGCTATTTCACGGCAAAGAATACCTACGGATAAACAGACTTTTTGCAAGACTTCATACGCAGCTATAATAACACATACCATAGAACGATTAAGTGCGCTCCAAATGATGTGAATGACTCTAACGCATTGAGTGTCTTCAAAACGACCTACGGTGATTACTTTAGAAGTAAGAAAGCCCCCGTTTGTTTAGGAATCAGTGACCACGTCCGTATTTCTAAATATAAGGACATATTTCAGAAAGGCTACGAACAGAGTTTTTCTGAGGAGATATCTGTTGTACAATGGCCCTCATTCCGAGTTGTTCGCTCGGTAATTTTCTTCGCATCGCAGCAATTTTCCGCTAATTGCGCATGCGCAATGTTCGCACTGCGACTGCGCCAAGTAAATTTGCTAAGAAGTTTGTTGTTATTTTACTCACGGCATTACGAGGTTTTTTCTTCGTTCTGGTGATCGGAGTGTGATTGACAGGAAGTGGGTGTTTCTGGGCGGAAACTGGCCGTTTTATGGGAGTGTGTGAAAAACGCTACCGTTTCTGGGAAAAACGCGGGAGTGGCTGGAGAAACGGTGGAGTGTCTGGGCGAACGCTGGGTGTATTTGTGACGTCAAACCAGGAACGACAAGCACTAAACTGATCGCACTGGAAGAGTAAGTCTCGAGCTACTCAGAAACTGCACAGATAATTATTTTCGCAATATTGCCAATCTTTCGTTCGCAATTTTGCTAAGCTAAGATTCACTCCCAGTAGGCGGCGGCTTAGCGTGTGCAATGCTGCTAAAAGCAGCTTGCGAGCGAACAACTCGGAATGAGGGCCATAGTGTGAACACTAATGGGCTTAAACCGCTTTATAAGTTGGCAGATCTGTACGGTGAAGTTATAACAGGTAGTTTTTACCCCGAAGAGCTTCAAAGCATACCAAAAAACTATTACAGGGTTTACAAAGTGGAAAAGATTTTAAAAAATAAGACGGTCAGAGGCCGAAAATACGCGTTAGTCAAGTGGCGCGGGTACCCCGCAAAATTTAACAGTTGGGTCGCGGCATCGGTGATAAAAGACATATGAAGCTCATCACTATCTAAACAAGACGAGCGATAGATGACAAGTCGTTCTACATAACCTTACCCAGCAACGCCTCGGCGGTTACTTTCCCGCAAAATAAGATTTCTAACTATACGACAAAATTGGCTAAACCTATAGACTTAAATGGCGAATGGGAAGTAGCACTTACTGAGATACAATATCCGCACACGTGGAATACATTGGATTTACAAGATTGTAGACTGCAATTATCATGGGATGGAACGGCGGATCAGCCGGTGGCGAGAGTTGCGAGTTTGTGCATTAAACCGGGTTTTTATGAAACAATCGAAGCGTTACTGAACGTAATCAACGCTGAAATTGTACAACTGAAACTGGACGTTGGATTAAGACTAACGTACGATCCGTTTGCACGCGTTGTAACATGCAACAGTAAACTGTTGTATCAAATCCACGCCGGTTCTAAGCTGACATGGATACTGTTAGGCGCCGGGGTCCGCTTGTCTGCGCGGCCCGGCGCCTAGCAACTAGGGACGCCGTGCGCGTACAGCCGCCGGCTCCCTAGCAACGCTAGACGCCGGGCGCGCTGAGCCGCACGGACCCTAGCAACGGGGACGCCACTGGCGGACCGCGTTCCCCGTTGCTGGGTCCTTTGAATTAATAAGTGCACCTGTTCCCTGGCCGTGCAGCAAGGCAGCTGCACGGCATTTATTCTAATCAGCTCCGTCAGCAGCTGATTGGAGGACTCCTGATTAAATACACTCTCAGGGCTTCTCACAGACGCCGGTAATAGCTTCTTGCATGCTGTCTTGTTTGCTGAGAGTCTGTTTCCAGTCCTGCTGTATCCGGTCATTCTGATTCTCTGAAGTCCTGTACTCGGGAGTTATCATCTCGTCCCTGGAGTCCTGACTGATCACCGTTTATCATCCAGTGGTGTTCGTGAGTCGCGGCTTTGCCATGTGTAGCGGCTCGGCCGCTTTAACCCTTATATTTTGTGTTTGGAGCATTTGCGGTGGGTTCCGCTTCCACAGGCCCACTCTGGTATTCAGCGGTGCCGGGTAGGAGTATTGGGCAAGTGGATATTTTGGTTGTCCTTTTCCCTGGCGGTTTCTCCGCACATACTTTAGGGTTTTTAGTTTGCTTGTAGCCCCTGGCCAGGTTGTCTAGTTAGAGGGCCTCTTGTTATCATCCTGTCTCGGACTTCCCTTTGTCTCTCACTAAGACCGGGGGGCATCGGAGTTGGGCAGACATAATCCGCCCTTCAAACGCGGCTGCCAAGGGCTCAAGAAACCATAGTCTCGCAAGGGATTTCTGACAGCACGGATGAGACAACAGAGTTAGGGCGCCAGGGGCTATTGTTCTTTCCTGTTCCCTTCCCCAGCATTTCCGTTCCAGTGCTCCGGTCCTTGCCATAAGATCTCCTCTGACCAGGAGTGCTGGAATCATAACAGATACTGGGTTTACAACCTAAAACTAAGATTTCTAAACCATGCGCCGACATCAAAGGCGGCCAATATACGATGTACGTGTACACAGACATCATCGAACACCAACGGGTCGGGGATAGTTATGTACCGCTACTTCGCACTGTTGAAATGAAGGGTTATAATAATGAGGTGATCACAATACGATACGAGAAGCCCGATTACGTACCATTGTGCAAAACACATTTTGACACGATAGCCATAGAGATAAAGAACGACCAGAACGAGAACATGGCATTTAAGTTTGGGAAAGCGATCGTGAAGCTACACTTCAGACGCCGCAAAACAGAATTTTATTAACTAAGCAGAATGGTCGCTGTTAAAAATTATGGCGATCCGGGTCTCTACGCGCAATATTATAAATCTCAAGCCAGTAATGGATTACCAGGTTTTCACGGCAGCGCGTACATGTACGGCTGCGGTTTAGGCGGTATTTTTCGAAGTCTTTTCAGAAAAGCTGTTCCTCTTTTCCGGAGAGGTTTAGAGTTGGCTAAACCGCATATGAAGACAGCGGCACGTAATATAGCGAAAGATGTTATTAGGCAAGCCACAACGGCCGTGGTGAATAAGATACACGAGGCGAACCTAGCAAAGCAAGACGGTTCAGGACTAATATATACAAGAAAAGGCGTGTCTAAAAGAAAACGGAAGCGTATGATAACGCTTCCGCCTTGGGACATACCCTTTTTAAATAAAAAACAGAGACGACGCAACTCAAAGAAGAAGAGAAAGCCGAAGCGCTCCGTTGGTGATATTTTTTAAACATGTCTTTCATACACCACGAGTCCGTTGAATGTGCAAAAACAGAGCTGGATCTTTTTGACATGCCCCCGACACAAACTAGCATAGAGAAAAGTCTATACGTCGAAGATCAACCTTTAGCGGCGTTATCCGACACAGCTCCGCTTGAATTTTATATAGCAGCCAGCGGTGAACACTACTACGATCTGAACAACACGCTGTTGTACGTGATGTGCAAGATCGTACGAACCAATAACACACCGATACCGCAAGGTGCGCGGGTCGCACTTATTAATATATCCAATAGCGACTTTATTCAACCAAGTGGATGTAACTTTGGGCGACAGGCTCATATCACAATCCAACAATCTTTACGCGTACCGCGCGTACATTGAGACTATATTGAATTACAGCTCGGATGCATTGTCAACAAAACACACAACAGGATTATTTTACAAAGATTCAGCTGGTGAATTTAACAACATGGCGCTGGACGGTCCGAATACGGGGTTCAAAAAACGAGCAGGAGCAACAGAGCAGAGTCGCACGGTTGAATTGCTAGGACCGCTTCACTGCGACCTATTCCATCAACATAAACTAATTTTAAACGCCGTTGATCTGAAGATTAAACTAACCAGAAACATAGACGCATTCTGCTTAATGTCGTCTGAGGCGGATGCTGTGACAGGACGATACCGTACGGAAGCACTCGCAGCTTCCGCGTCCCGTTGCCTGCGCACAGATTGGAAGGTCAAGCCGCACGAGGCCTGACCACATAGGGGATTCCCTGCTTACCGTCAGTAACCGCCTGTTACTGACTCCACCCACTGCGTTGTGGGCGGGTTCTTGCTGCCACCACCAAACTCCTAACCTGCCGTGGCGTTTGGAACCACGGTTCTGCTCTGTATGTGCCGACGCACTGCTTTACCACAGCTGTGTGGTGCTGACGAATCCCCACTAGCCACTTGCTAGGCCTCTACCGGTAGCTGGCGGAAGGCGGAGCTTGGAGACGTCAGGTGCTTCCCTGGACAGCCGGAGGACGGGGCTAGGTTTGGCCTAACCCTGTTGGTCACAAGATGAAGCAGTCTTCTTGAGGCAAAGGTGTTTTATTGCTCAAAAACCTTGAAAAAGGCTCCTCCCTATTGCTAGGGGCAACAGCATACAATTAAGATGTTTCAGCAGAAGAAGATGTTACAATACACAATCCTATGGGCCAACTGCCCTCCTTTTATCCCTCTCCAAGACCCTCTACCACAGGGGGTAAGCCCGCCCTGTGGTGTACAACCAATCAATGTTTACCCATGAGCTGTGCATGCTCTGGACTCATGCACACCTAACATTGTCCCCAATGGACAGTGGGGAGTGGCCGGTCTCCTTTGTCTCTCCCATCTGGGAGAGCAGGCTACTCCCACGGTGCCGTTCAGTCTGGCTGGGGGGAAGTTTTCCCTCCTAAACTGACTTCCAGAAACCTGCCCGGGACCCCTTCTCACTGCCTGCAGCCTGGATTTGGGCTCCAGAGCTGGGCAGCCTGGCTCCCCGGTCCAGGTCTCTGGTCCACTACGGCTGATCTCCATGGAGCTCCAAGAAACCACTCAGCTTGTCTTATAGCTAAGCTGCTTCTTTTTCTCCCTGTCCCCATTGGAACTGTGAGGCTGGATGGGAATGCATTCCGTTTTTAGGGAAAAGGTCTGGGAG
Organism: Pseudophryne corroboree; assembly: GCF_028390025.1. NCBI lineage: Eukaryota > Metazoa > Chordata > Amphibia > Anura > Myobatrachidae > Pseudophryne > Pseudophryne corroboree. Next base: position 13,263,602 of record NC_086445.1, on the reverse strand, counting down.
AATCCATCAGCCTGCACAGCTATGGATTCCCCCCTCCTGGGACACACAATCAAGTAAGTGCATTTTATCTTTAAATACATTACATTTTTGAATCACACTGTACATTTCCCTTTGTTAAATATACACTGAGCCTGTGCCCTGCACAGGCTCTACATACTCAGGCACTGCAGTGCCTTCCCTAGCCCTGCAGCCTGGCTGCGAGGGCTCTCTGTGTGCTGGAGGTATGGGGCTGGCTTCCCCCATCCTCCAGCCTGCTTTTCTGCCTCTGGGGTTCCAGGGAGCTGGCTCTCCCTGTCCCCCCAGGGTGGCACTAATCAGTGGCCTCGCCGCACGCAGCGGCGCACCCCCCTGTACCATAAGCCCGGCGGACCGGGACACTTGTCCCGGCCGCCGTGACTCTGGCTTTGTTCAGCGCTGAGGCGCCAGGAGCGTAGCTCCCGGACCCCAGCGCTTCATCATCTTGATTGGCCGCCTAATGTGCCCACGCCGCTAGGGAGCCGGCTTGCCCGGTCCCCCATGAGCGGCGCTGACTATTTTGTGCCTCGCTGCAGCGTCCGGCGGGGAGCCGGGCTGCAGCGCACCCCCCTCGCTGCCCGGCAGCCCGGGACGTCCGTCCCGGCTGCCGCGGCTGGTCGCCTCCAGTGTACTGAGGCGCCGGGAGCGGAGCTCCCGTCCCCAGCACTGGCAGACCCAGAGCGCGCTGCAGCGGGAGCTGAGCTCCCAGCCGCAGCGGCTCACCCTTCTCCCCCCCCCGGCGCACACACAGCTCAGTGTGCCGGGGGGCTGTGCTCACCGCTGCCGGGAGCGGAGCTCCCGGACTCCGGCGGTGCCCATCGGAAGGCTGTAGCGGGAGCTGATCTCCCGCATGCAGCAGTCCCCGTCTCCCCCGGCGCGCACACTCCAGTGCGCCTGGGGGTGCACCGACCGCCGCCGGGAGCGGAGCTCCCGGACTCCGGCGGCCAGCGGCTGTCTCCTCTCCCCCGGCGCGCACACTCTGCTGAGCGCGCCGGGGGCTGTCCTCCCTGCCGTGGTCTCCGGAGGGGTCCGGGACCACGGCACATTTAAAATACCAGTTTACAAATTTTTTTACATGAATAAAACACGGCGCCTAGCGCCCACATTATATTTCAAATTTGGCGCCAAGAGCCCCTTTGTCTTGGCAAATGGCGCCGGGCACTAGGGATTAACCCCTTCAGTGCCAGGGCGGCCATTTGCCTCGTGGCTGGGGGCTCTCCGGCCACAGATGCCTTTAAAATACAGATCACAGCGGCGTCCCTGTTCGTGAAAAGAGTTCAGGTCTCACCAGCCGTGCGGATTGGGCACGCGCCGGCCCTGTTAAACAGTAACGCGAAATACGCGATTGACCGCGTTGGGATGAAAATCTACAGCGTATCAACATGCAGTAGAGTATTTAATCTAGAAAATTTATTTTTAGGTCAAGTGCCGTAAACAGTTATAGCCTGTTTTGTGGATAACGATAGAGATGTGCACTTGAAATTTTTCGGGTTTTGTGTTTTGGTTTTGGGCTCGGTTCCGCGGCCGTGTTTTGGGTTCGACCGCGTTTTGGCAAAACCTCACCGAATTTTTTTTTGTCGGATTCGGGTGTGTTTTGGATTCGGGTGTTTTTTTCAAAAAACACTAAAAAACAGCTTAAATCATAGAATTTGGGGGTCATTTTGATCCCAAAGTATTATTAACCTCAAAAACCATAATTTCCACTCATTTTCAGTCTATTCTGAATACCTCACACCTCACAATATTATTTTTAGTCCTAAAATTTGCACCGAGGTCGCTGTGTGAGTAAGATTAGCGACCCTAGTGGCCGACACAAACACCTGGCCCATCTAGGAGTGGCACTGCAGTGTCACGCAGGATGGTCCTTCCAAAAAACACTCCCCAAACAGCACATGACGCAAAGAAAAAAAGAGGCGCAATGAGGAAGCTGTGTGAGTAAGATAAGCGACCCTAGTGGCCGACACAAACACCTGGCCCATCTAGGAGTGGCACTGCAGTGTCACGCAGGATGGCCCTTCTAAAAAACACTCCCCAAACAGCACATGACGCAAAGAAAAATTAAAGAAAAAAGAGGTGCAAGATGGAATTGTCCTTGGGCCCTCCCACCCACCCTTATGTTGTATAAACAGGACATGCACACTTTAACCAACCCATCATTTCAGTGACAGGGTCTGCCACACGACTGTGACTGATATGACGGGTTGGTTTGGACCCCCACCAAAAAAGAAGCAATTAATCTCTCCTTGCACAAACTGGCTCTACAGAGGCAAGATGTCCACCTCATCATCATCCTCCGATATATCACCGTGTACATCCCCCTCCTCACAGATTATCAATTCGTCCCCACTGGAATCCACCATCTCAGCTCCCTGTGTACTTTGTGGAGGCAATTGCTGCTGGTCAATGTCTCCACGGAGGAATTGATTATAATTAATTTTAATGAACATCATCTTCTCCACATTTTCTGGAAGTAACCTCGTACGCCGATTGCTGACAAGGTGAGCGGCGGCACTAAACACTCTTTCGGAGTACACACTTGTGGGAGGGCAACTTAGGTAGAATAAAGCCAGTTTGTGCAAGGGCCTCCAAATTGCCTCTTTTTCCTGCCAGTATAAGTACGGACTGTGTGACGTGCCTACTTGGATGCGGTCACTCATATAATCCTCCACCATTCTTTCAATGGGGAGAGAATCATATGCAGTGACAGTAGACGACATGTCCGTAATCGTTGACAGGTCCTTCAGTCCGGACCAGATGTCAGCATCAGCAGTCGCTCCAGACTGCCCTGCATCACCGCCAGCGGGTGGGCTCGGAATTCTGAGCCTTTTCCTCGCACCCCCAGTTGCGGGAGAATGTGAAGGAGATGTTGACAGGTTGCGTTCCGCTTGACTTGACAATTTTCTCACCAGCAGGTCTTTGAACCCCAGCAGACTTGTGTCTGCCGGAAAGAGATCCAAGGTAGGTTTTAAATCTAGGATCGAGCACGGTGGCCAAAATGTAGTGCTCTGATTTCAACAGATTGACCACCCGTGAATCCTTGTTAAGCGAATTAAGGGCTCCATCCACAAGTCCCACATGCCTAGCGGAATCGCTCCGTGTTAGCTCCTCCTTCAATGTCTCCAGCTTCTTCTGCAAAAGCCTGATGAGGGGAATGACCTGACTCAGGCTGGCAGTGTCTGAACTGACTTCACGTGTGGCAAGTTCAAAGGGCAGCAGAACCTTGCACAACGTTGAAATCATTCTCCACTGCGCTTGAGACAGGTGCATTCCACCTCCTATATCGTGCTCAATTGTATAGGCTTGAATGGCCTTTTGCTGCTCCTCCAACCTCTGAAGCATATATAGGGTTGAATTCCACCTCGTTACCACTTCTTGCTTCAGATGATGGCAGGGCAGGTTCAGGCGTTTTTGGTGTTGCTCCAGTCTTCTGTACGTGGTGCCTGTACGCCGAAAGTGTCCCGCAATTCTTCTGGCCACCGACAGCATCTCTTGCACGCCCCTGTCGTTTTTTAAAAAATTCTGCACCACCAAATTCAAGGTATGTGCAAAACATGGGACGTGCTGGAATTTGCCCAGATTTAATGCACACACAATATTGCTGGCGTTGTCCGATGCCACAAATCCACAGGAGAGTCCAATTGGGGTAAGCCATTCCGCGATGATCTTCCTCAGTTGCCGTAAGAGGTTTTCAGCTGTGTGCGTATTCTGGAAACCGGTGATACAAAGCGTAGCCTGCCTAGGAAAGAGTTGGCGTTTGCGAGATGCTGCTACTGGTGCCGCCGCTGCTGTTCTTGCGGCGGGAGTCCATACATCTACCCAGTGGGCTGTCACAGTCATATAGTCCTGACCCTGCCCTGCTCCACTTGTCCGTGGTTAAGTGGACATTGGGTACAGCTGCATTTTTTAGGACACTGGTGACTCTTTTTCTGAGGTCTGTGTACATTTTCGGTATCGCCTGCCTGGAGAAATGGAACCTAGATGGTATTTGGTACCGGGGACACAGTACCTCCAACAAGTCTCTAGTTGGCTCTGCAGTAATGATGGATACCGGAACCACGTTTCTCACCACCCAGGATGCCAAGGCCTCAGTTATCCGCTTTGCAGCAGGATGACTGCTGTGATATTTCATCTTCCTCGCAAAGGACTGTTGGACAGTCAATTGCTTGGTGGAAGTAGTAAAAGTGGTCTTACGATTTCCCCTCTGGGATGACCATCGACTCCCAGCAGCAACAACAGCAGCGCCAGCAGCAGTAGGCGTTACACGCAAGGATGCATCGGAGGAATCCCAGTCAGGAGAGGAATCGTCAGAATTGCCAGTGACATGGCCTGCAGGACTATTGGCATTCCTGGGGAAGGAGGAAATTGACACTGAGGGAGTTGGTGGGGTGGTTTGCGTGAGCTTGGTTACAAGAGGAAGGGATTTACTGGTCAGTGGACTGCTTCCGCTGTCGCCCAAAGTTTTTGAACTTGTCACTGACTTATTATGAATGCGCTGCAGGTGACGTATAAGGGAGGATGTTCCGAGGTGGTTAACGTCCTTACCCCTACTTATTACAGCTTGACAAAGGCAACACACGGCTTGACAAATGTTGTCCACATTTCTGTTGAAATACTTCCACACCGAAGAGCTGATTTTTTTGGTATTTTCACCAGGCATGTCAACGGCCATATTCCTCCCACGGACAACAGGTGTCTCCTCGGGTGCCTGACTTAAACAAACCACCTCACCATCAGAATCCTCCTTGTCAATTTCCTCCCCAGCGCCAGCAACACCCATATCCTCCTCATCCTGGTGTACTTCAACACTGACATCTTCAATCTGACTATCAGGAACTGGACTGCGGGTGCTCCTTCCAGCACTTGCAGGGGGCATGCAAATGGTGGAAGGCGCATGCTCTTCACGTCCAGTGTTGGGAAGGTCAGGCATCGCAACCGACACAATTGGACTCTCCTTGTGGATTTGGGATTTCGAAGAATGCACAGTTCTTTGCGGTGCTTTTGTCTTTTCATTTTTCTAGCGAGAGGCTGAGTGCTTCCATCCTCATGTGAAGCTGAACCACTAGCCATGAACATAGGCCAGGGCCTCAGCCGTTCCTTGCCACTCCGTGTGGTAAATGGCATATTGGCAAGTTTACGCTTCTCCTCCGACAATTTTATTTTAGATTTTGGAGTCCTTTTTTTACTGATATTTGGTGTTTTGGATTTGACATGCTCTGTACTATGACATTGGGCATCAGCCTTGGCAGACGACGTTGCTGGCATTTCATCGTCTCGGCCATGACTAGTGGCAGCAGCTTCAGCACGAGGTGGAAGTGGATCTTGATCTTTCCCTAATTTTGGAACCTCAACATTTTTGTTCTCCATATTTTAATAGGCACAACTAAAAGGCACCTCAGGTAAACAATGGAGATGGATGGATACTAGTATACTTATGGATGGACGAGCGACTGCCGACACAGAGGTAGCTACAGCCGTGGACTACCGTACTGTGTCTGCTGCTAATATAGACTGGATGATAATGAGATGAAATCAATATATATATATATATATATATATATATATATAATATCACTAGTACTGCAGCCGGACAGGTATATATATTTATTATGTAATGACTGATGACGGACCTGCTGGACACTGTCAGCTCAGCAGCACCGCAGACTGCTACAGTAAGCTACTATAGTAGTATGTATAAAGAAGAAAGAAAAAAAAAAAAACACGGGTAGGTGGTATACAATTATGGATGGACGAGCGACTGCCGACACAGAGGTAGCTACAGCCGTGGACTACCGTACTGTGTCTGCTGCTAATATAGACTGGATAATAATGAGATGAAATCAATATATATATATATATATATATATATATATATATATATATATATATATATATATATAATATCACACTAGTACTGCAGCCGGACAGGTAGATATATTTATTATGTAATGACTGATGACGGACCTGCTGGACACTGTCAGCTCAGCAGCACCGCAGACTGCTACAGTAAGCTACTATAGTAGTATGTATAAAGAAGAAGAAAGAAAAAAAAAAAAACGGGTAGGTGGTATACAATATTATATATATATATATTATATACAATATTATATATATATATATATATATATATATATATATATTAAACTGGTGGTGATTATTAAACTGGTGGTCAGGTCACTGGTCACACTATCAGCAACTTGCAAGTAGTACTCCTAAGCAGACAATCACAATATATATTATACTGGTGGTCAGTGTGGTCACAATGGCAGTGTGGCACTCTGGCAGCAAAAGTGTGCACTGTACGTTATATGTACTCCTGAGTCCTGCTCTCAGACTCTAACTGCTCCCCACTGTCAGTGTCTCCCCCACAAGTCAGATATACATTATACAGTCACACTATCTATCTATCTATCACTTCAGCAAGTAGTAGTACTCCTCCTAATGCTCCCCAAAATTACTACTGTGTCTCTCTCTACTCTAGTCTCACTCTCTTCTCTATAAACGGAGAGGACGCCAGCCACGTCCTCTCCCTATGAATCTCAATGCACGTGTGAAAATGGCGGCGACGCGCGCTCCTTATATAGAATCCGAGTCTCGCGATAGAATCCGAGCCTCGCGAGAATCCGACAGCGGGATGATGACGTTCGGGCGCGCTCGGGTTAACCGAGCAAGGCGGGAAGATCTGAGTCGCTCGGCCCCGTGTAAAAAAAAATGAAGTTCGGGCGGGTTCGGATTCCGAGGAACCGAACCCGCTCATCTCTAAATGACACCAGTATAAGTATGATTATACAGCGCCTGTAGTAACACCAGACACACAGCAGGTACAGGAATTATAATACAGGAGCAGTGGTATACAGTGCTGCAGAGTATGACATAATGACACCAGTATAAGTATGATTATACAGCACCTGTAGTAACACCAGACACACAGCAGGTACAGGAATTATTATACAGGAGCAGTGGCATACAGTGCTGCAGAGTATGACATAATGACACCAGTATAAGTATGATTATACAGCGCCTGTAGTAACACCAGACACACAGCAGGTACAGGAATTATTATACAGGAGCAGTGGCATACACTGCTGCAGAGTATGACATAATGACACCAGTATAAGTATGATTATACAGCGCCTGTAGTAACACCACACAGCAGTACAGGAATTATTATACAGGAGCAGTGGTATACAGTGCTGCAGAGTATGACATAATGACACCAGTATAAGTATGATTATACAGCGCCTGTAGTAACACCAGACACACAGCAGGTACAGGAATTATTATACAGGAGCAGTGGCATACAGTGCTGCAGAGTATGACATAATGACACCAGTATAAGTATGATTATACAGCGCCTGTAGTAACACCAGACACACAGCAGGTACAGGAATTATTATACAGGAGCAGTGGCATACAGTGCTGCAGAGTATGACATAATGACACCAGTATAAGTATGATTATACAGCGCCTGTAGTAACACCACACAGCAGTACAGGAATTATTATACAGGAGCAGTGGTATACAGTGCTGCAGAGTATGACATAATGACACCAGTATAAGTATGATTATACAGCGCCTGTAGTAACACCAGACACACAGCAGTACAGGAATTATTATACAGGAGCAGTGGCATACAGTGCTGCAGAGTATGACATAATGACACCAGTATAAGTATGATTATACAGCGCCTGTAGTAACACCAGACACACAGCAGGTACAGGAATTATAATACAGGAGCAGTGGTATACAGTGCTGCAGAGTATGACATAATGACACCAGTATAAGTATGATTATACAGCGCCTGTAGTAACACCAGACACACAGCAGTACAGGAATTATTATACAGGAGCAGTGACATACAGTGCTGCAGAGTATGACATAATGACACCAGTATAAGTATGATTATACAGCACCTGTATAGTAACACCAGACACACAGCAGTACAGGAATTATTATACAGGAGCAGTGGCATACAGTGCTGCAGAGTATGACATAATGACACCAGTATAAGTATGATTATACAGCGCCTGTAGTAACACCAGACACACAGCAGTACAGGAATTATTATACAGGAGCAGTGGCATACAGTGCTGCAGAGTATAACATAATGACACCAGTATAAGTATGATTATACAGCGCCTGTAGTAACACCAGACACACAGCAGTACAGGAATTATTATACAGGAGTAGTGGTACAGTGCTGCAGAGTATGACATAATGACACCAGTATAAGTATGATTATACAGCACCTGTAGTAACACCAGACACACAGCAGTACAGGAATTATTATACAGGAGCAGTGGTATACAGTGCTGCAGAGTATGACATAATGACACCAGTATAAGTATGATTATACAGCACCTGTAGTAACACCAGACACACAGCAGTACAGGAATTATTATACAGGAGCAGTGGTATACAGTGCTGCAGAGTATGACATAATGACACCAGTATAAGTATGATTATACAGCGCCAGTAGTAACACCAGACACACAGCAGTACAGGAATTATTATACAGGAGCAGTGGCATACAGTGCTGCAGAGTATGACATAATGACACCAGTATAAGTATGATTATACAGCGCCTGTAGTAACACCAGACACAGCAGTGCAGGAATTATTATACAGGAGCAGTGGTATACAGTGCTGCAGAGTATGACATAATGACACCAGTATAAGTATGATTATACAGCGCCTGTAGTAACACCAGACACACAGCAGTACAGGAATTATTATACAGGAGCAGTGGTATACAGTGCTGCAGAGTATGACATAATGACACCAGTATAAGTATGACTATACAGCACCTGTAGTAACACCAGACACACAGCAGTACAGGAATTATTATACAGGAACAGTGGCATACAGGGCTGCAGAGTATGACATAATGACACCAGTATAAGTATGATTATACAGCACCTGTAGTAACACCACACACACAGCAGCACAGGAATTATTATACAGGAGCAGTGGTATACAGTGCTGCAGAGTATGACATAATGACACCAGTATAAGTATGATTATACAGCACCTGTAGTAACACCAGACACACAGCAGTACAGGAATTATTATACAGGAGCAGTGACATACAGTGCTGCAGAGTATGACATAATGACACCAGTATAAGTATGATTATACAGCGCCTGTAGTAACACCAGACACACAGCAGGTACAGGAATTATTATACAGGAGCAGTGGCATACAGTGCTGCAGAGTATGACATAATGACACCAGTATAAGTATGATTATACAGCGCCTGTAGTAACACCAGACACACAGCAGGTACAAGAATTATTATACAGGAGCAGTGGCATACAGTGCTGCAGAGTATGACATAATGACACTAGAGATGAGCGCCTGAAATTTTTCGGGTTTTGTGTTTTGGTTTTGGGTTCGGTTCCGCGGCCGTGTTTTGGGTTCGAACGCGTTTTGGCAAAACCTCACCGAATTATTTTTGTCGGATTCGGGTGTGTTTTGGATTCGGGTGTTTTTTTCAAAAAACCCTAAAAAACAGCTTAAATCATAGAATTTGGGGGTAATTTTGATCCCAAAGTATTATTAACCTCAAAAAACATAATTTACACTCATTTTCAGCCTATTCTGAACACATCACACCTCACAATATTATTTTTAGTCCTAAAATTTGCACAGAGGTCGCTGTGTGAGTAAGATAAGCGACCCTAGTGGCCGACACAAACACCGGGCCCATCTAGGAGTGGCACTGCAGTGTCACGCAGGATGTCCCTTCCAAAAAACCCTCCCCAAACAGCACATGACGCAAAGAAAAAAAGAGGCGCAATGAGGTAGCTGTGTGAGTAAGATTAGCGACCCTAGTGGCCGACACAAACACCGGGCCCATCTAGGAGTGGCACTGCAGTGTCACGCAGGATGTCCCTTCCAAAAAACCCTCCCCAAACAGCACATGACGCAAAGAAAAAAAGAGGCGCAATGAGGTAGCTGTGTGAGTAAGATTAGCGACCCTAGTGGCCGACACAAACACCGGGCCCATCTAGGAGTGGCACTGCAGTGTCACGCAGGATGGCCCTTCCAAAAAACCCTCCCCAAACAGCACATGACGCAAAGAAAAAAAGAGGCGCAATGAGGTAGCTGACTGTGTGAGTAAGATTAGCGACCCTAGTGGCCGACACAAACACCGGGCACATCTAGGAGTGGCACTGCAGTGTCACGCAGGATGTCCCTTCCAAAAAACCCTCCCCAAACAGCACATGACGCAAAGAAAAAAAGAGGCGCAATGAGGTAGCTGTGTGAGTAAGATTAGCGACCCTAGTGGCCGACACAAACACCGGGCCCATCTAGGAGTGGCACTGCAGTGTCACGCAGGATGTCCCTTCCAAAAAACCCTCCCCAATCAGCACATGATGCAAAGAAAAAGAAAAGAAAAAAGAGGTGCAAGATGGAATTATCCTTGGGCCCTCCCACCCACCCTTATGTTGTATAAACAAAACAGGACATGCACACTTTAACCAACCCATCATTTCAGTGACAGGGTCTGCCACACGACTGTGACTGATATGACGGGTTGGTTTGGACCCCCCCCCAAAAAGAAGCAATTAATCTCTCCTTGCACAAACTGGCTCTACAGAGGCAAGATGTCCACCTCATCTTCACCCTCCGATATATCACCGTGTACATCCCCCTCCTCACAGATTATCAATTCGTCCCCACTGGAATCCACCATCTCAGCTCCCTGTGTACTTTGTGGAGGCAATTGCTGCTGGTCAATGTCTCCGCGGAGGAATTGATTATAATTCATTTTAATGAACATCATCTTCTCCACATTTTCTGGATGTAACCTCGTACGCCGATTGCTGACAAGGTGAGCGGCGGCACTAAACACTCTTTCGGAGTACACACTTGTGGGAGGGCAACTTAGGTAGAATAAAGCCAGTTTGTGCAAGGGCCTCCAAATTGCCTCTTTTTCCTGCCAGTATAAGTACGGACTGTGTGACGTGCCTACTTGGATGCGGTCACTCATATAATCCTCCACCATTCTATCAATGTTGAGAGAATCATATGCAGTGACAGTAGACGACATGTCCGTAATCGTTGTCAGGTCCTTCAGTCCGGACCAGATGTCAGCATCAGCAGTCGCTCCAGACTGCCCTGCATCACCGCCAGCGGGTGGGCTCGGAATTCTGAGCCTTTTCCTCGCACCCCCAGTTGCGGGAGAATGTGAAGGAGGAGATGTTGACAGGTCGCGTTCCGCTTGACTTGACAATTTTGTCACCAGCAGGTCTTTCAACCCCAGCAGACCTGTGTCTGCCGGAAAGAGAGATCCAAGGTAGGCTTTAAATCTAGGATCGAGCACGGTGGCCAAAATGTAGTGCTCTGATTTCAACAGATTGACCACCCGTGAATCCTTGTTAAGCGAATTAAGGGCTGCATCCACAAGTCCCACATGCCTAGCGGAATCGCTCCGTGTTAGCTCCTTCTTCAATGCCTCCAGCTTCTTCTGCAAAAGCCTGATGAGGGGAATGACCTGACTCAGGCTGGCAGTGTCTGAACTGACTTCACGTGTGGCAAGTTCAAAGGGCATCAGAACCTTGCACAACGTTGAAATCATTCTCCACTGCACTTGAGACAGGTGCATTCCATCTCCTATATCGTGCTCAATTGTATAGGCTTGAATGGCCTTTTGCTGCTCCTCCAACCTCTGAAGCATATAGAGGGTTGAATTCCACCTCGTTACCACTTCTTGCTTCAGATGATGGCAGGGCAGGTTCAGTAGTTTTTGGTGGTGCTCCAGTCTTCTGTACGTGGTGCCTGTACGCCGAAAGTGTCCCGCAATTTTTCTGGCCACCGACAGCATCTCTTGCACGCCCCTGTCGTTTTTTAAAAAATTCTGCACCACCAAATTCAAGGTATGTGCAAAACATGGGACGTGCTGGAATTTGCCCATATTTAATGCACACACAATATTGCTGGCGTTGTCCGATGCCACAAATCCACAGGAGAGTCCAATTGGGGTAAGCCATTCCGCGATGATCTTCCTCAGTTGCCGTAAGAGGTTTTCAGCTGTGTGCGTATTCTGGAAAGCGGTGATACAAAGCGTAGCCTGCCTAGGAAAGAGTTGGCGTTTGCGAGATGCTGCTACTGGTGCCGCCGCTGCTGTTCTTGCGGCGGGAGTCCATACATCTACCCAGTGGGCTGTCACAGTCATATAGTCCTGACCCTGCCCTGCTCCACTTGTCCACATGTCCGTGGTTAAGTGGACATTGGGTACAACTGCATTTTTTAGGAGACTGGTGAGTCTTTTTCTGACGTCCGTGTACATTCTCGGTATCGCCTGCCTAGAGAAGTGGAACCTAGATGGTATTTGGTAACGGGGGCACACTGCCTCAATAAATTGTCTAGTTCCCTGTGAACTAACGGCGGATACCGGACGCACGTCTAACACCAACATAGTTGTCAAGGACTCAGTTATCCGCTTTGCAGTAGGATGACTGCTGTGATATTTCATCTTCCTCGCAAAGGACTGTTGAACAGTCAATTGCTTACTGGAAGTAGTACAAGTGGGCTTACGACTTCCCCTCTGGGATGACCATCGACTCCCAGCGGCAACAACAGCAGCGCCAGCAGCAGTAGGTGTTACACGCAAGGATGCATCGGAGGAATCCCAGGCAGGAGAGGACTCGTCAGACTTGCCAGTGACATGGCCTGCAGGACTATTGGCATTCCTGGGGAAGGAGGAAATTGACACTGAGGGAGTTGGTGGGGTGGTTTGCGTGAGCTTGGTTACAAGAGGAAGGGATTTACTGGTCAGTGGACTGCTTCCGCTGTCACCCAAAGTTTTTGAACTTGTCACTGACTTATTATGAATGCGCTGCAGGTGACGTATAAGGGAGGATGTTCCGAGGTGGTTAACGTCCTTACCCCTACTTATTACAGCTTGACAAAGGGAACACACGGCTTGACACCTGTTGTCCGCATTTCTGGTGAAATACCTCCACACCGAAGAGCTGATTTTTTTGGTATTTTCACCTGGCATGTCAACGGCCATATTCCTCCCACGGACAACAGGTGTCTCCCCGGGTGCCTGACTTAAACAAACCACCTCACCATCAGAATCCTCCTGGTCAATTTCCTCCCCAGCGCCAGCAACACCCATATCCTCCTCATCCTGGTGTACTTCAACACTGACATCTTCAATCTGACTATCAGGAACTGGACTGCGGGTGCTCCTTCCAGCACTTGCAGGGGGCATGCAAATAGTGGAAGGCGCATGCTCTTCACGTCCAGTGTTGGGAAGGTCAGGCATCGCAAACGACACAATTGGACTCTCCTTGTGGATTTGGGATTTCAAAGAACGCACAGTTCTTTGCGGTGCTTTTGCCAGCTTGAGTCTTTTCAGTTTTCTAGCGAGAGGCTGAGTGCTTCCATCCTCATGTGAAGCTGAACCACTAGCCATGAACATAGGCCAGGGCCTCAGCCGTTCCTTGCCACTCCGTGTGGTAAATGGCATATTGGCAAGTTTACGCTTCTCCTCCGACAATTTTATTTTAGGTTTTGGAGTCCTTTTTTTTCTGATATTTGGTGTTTTGGATTTGACATGCTCTGTACTATGACATTGGGCATCGGCCTTGGCAGACGACGTTGCTGGCATTTCATCGTCTCGGCCATGACTAGTGGCAGCAGCTTCAGCACGAGGTGGAAGTGGATCTTGATCTTTCCCTAATTTTGGAACCTCAACTTTTTTGTTCTCCATATTTTATAGGCAGAACTAAAAGGCACCTCAGGTAAACAATGGAGATGGATGGATTGGATAGTTTACTAGTATACAATTATGGACGGACTGCCACGGTTAGGTGGTATAAAAAAACCACGGTTAGGTGGTATATATTATAATAATAATACAATTATGGATGGACGGACTGCCTGCCGACTGCCGACACAGAGGTAGCCACAGCCGTGAACTACCGCACTGTACACTGGTTGATAAAGAGATAGTAGTATACTCGTAACAACTAGTATGACACTATGACGACGGTATAAAGAATGAAAAAAAAACCACGGTTAGGTGGTATATATTATAATAATAATACAATTATGGATGGACGGACTGCCTGCCGACTGCCGACACAGAGGTAGCCACAGCCGTGAACTACCGCACTGTACACTGGTTGATAAAGAGATAGTAGTATACTCGTAACAACTAGTATGACACTATGACGACGGTATAAAGAATGGAAAAAAAACCACGGTTAGGTGGTATATATTATAATAATAATACAATTATGGATGGACGGACTGCCTGCCGACTGCCGACACAGAGGTAGCCACAGCCGTGAACTACCGCACTGTACACTGGTTGATAAAGAGATAGTAGTATACTCGTAACAACTAGTATGACACTATGACGACGGTATAAAGAATGGAAAAAAAACCACGGTTAGGTGGTATATATTATAATAATAATACAATTATGGATGGACGGACTGCCTGCCGACTGCCGACACAGAGGTAGCCACAGCCGTGAACTACCGCACTGTACACTGGTTGATAAAGAGATAGTAGTATACTCGTAACAACTAGTATGACACTATGACGGTATAAAGAAAGAAAAAAAAAATACCACGGTTAGGTGGTATATATTGTAATACAATTATGGATGGACGGACTGCCTGCCGAGTTCCGACTGCCGACACAGAGGTAGCCACAGCCGTGAACTACCGCACTGTACTGTGTCTGCTGCTAATATAGACTGGTTGATAAAGAGATAGTATACAATACATACAACAATATACTACTATACTGGTGGTCAGGCACTGGTCACCACTAGTCACACTGGCAGTGGCACTCCTGCAGCAAAAGTGTGCACTGTTTAATTTTAAATTAATATAATATTATGTACTCCTGGGGGCTCCTGCTATAACAACCTGCAGTGCTCCCCAGTCTCCCCCACAATTATTATAAGCTTTGCGTTTTATACATTGATGTGCAGCACACTGGGCTGAGCTGAGTGCACACAGACTGAGTCACACTGTGTGACTGGCTGCTGCTGTGTATCGTTTTTTTTCAGGCAGAGAACGGATATAGCAGAGAACGGATATATATTAAAATAAATAAAAGTTAACTAACAACAACTGCACTGGTCACTGTGGTAAACTCTGTCTGACTCTGCACAATCTCTCTCTCTCTTCTAATCTAATTTCTAATGGAGAGGACGCCAGCCACGTCCTCTCCCTATCAATCTCAATGCACGTGTGAAAATGGCGGCGACGCGCGGCTCCTTATATAGAATCCGAGTCTCGCGAGAATCCGACAGCGTCATGATGACGTTCGGGCGCGCTCGGGTTAACCGAGCAAGGCAGGAGGATCCGAGTCTGCTTGGACCCGTAAAAAAAACATGAAGTTCGTGCGGGTTCGGTTTCAGAGAAACCGAACCCGCTCATCTCTAAATGACACCAGTATAAGTATGATTATACAGCGCCTGTAGTAACACCAGACACACAGCAGTACAGGAATTATTATACAGGAGCAGTGGCATACAGTGCTGCAGAGTATGACATAATGACACCAGTATAAGTATGATTATACAGCGCCTGTAGTAACACCAGACACACAGCAGTACAGGAATTATTATACAGGAGCAGTGACATACAGTGCTGCAGAGTATGACATAATGACACCAGTATAAGTATGATTATACAGCGCCTGTAGTAACACCAGACACACAGCAGGTACAGGAATTATAATACAGGAGCAGTGGTATACAGTGCTGCAGAGTATGACATAATGACACCAGTATAAGTATGATTATACAGCGCCTGTAGTAACACCAGACACACAGCAGTACAGGAATTATTATACAGGAGCAGTGGCATACAGTGCTGCAGAGTATGACATAATGACACCAGTATAAGTATGATTATACAGCGCCAGTAGTAACACCAGACACACAGCAGTACAGGAATTATTATACAGGAGCAGTGGCATACAGTGCGGCAGAGTATGATATAATGATGATACAGCGCCTGTGGTAACACCAGACACAGCAGCACAGGAATTATTATACAGGAGCAGTGGCATACAGTGCTGCAGAGTATGACATAATGACACCAGTATAAGTATGATTATACAGCGCCTGTAGTAACACCAGACACACAGCAGTACAGGAATTATTATACAGGAGCAGTGGTATACATTGCTGCAGAGTATGACATAATGACACCAGTATAAGTATGATTATACAGCGCCTGTAGTAACACCAGACACACAGCAGTACAGGAATTATTATACAGGAGCAGTGGCATACAGTGCTGCAGAGTATGACATAATGACACCAGTATAAGTATGATTATACAGCGCCTGTAGTAACACCAGATACACTGCAGGTACAGGAATTATTATACAGGAGCAGTGGTATACAGTGCTGCAGAGTATGACATAATGACACCAGTATAAGTATGATTATACAGCGCCTGTAGTAACACCAGACACACAGCAGTACAGGAATTATTATACAGGAGCAGTGGCATACAGTGCTGTAGAGTATGACATAATGACTCCAGTATAAGTATGATTATACAGCGCCAGTAGTAACACCAGACACACAGCAGTACAGGAATTATTATACAGGAGCAGTGGCATACAGTGCGGCAGAGTATGATATAATGATGATACAGCGCCTGTGGTAACACCAGACACAGCAGCACAGGAATTATTATACAGGAGCAGTGGCATACAGTGCTGCAGAGTATGACATAATGACACCAGTATAAGTATGATTATACAGCGCCTGTAGTAACACCAGACACACAGCAGTACAGGAATTATTATACAGGAGCAGTGGTATACAGTGCTGCAGAGTATGACATAATGACACCAGTATAAGTATGATTATACAGCGCCTGTAGTAACACCAGACACACAGCAGTACAGGAATTATTATACAGGAGCAGTGGCATACAGTGCTGCAGAGTATGTCATAATGACACCAGTATAAGTATGATTATACAGCGCCTGTAGTAACACCAGACACACAGCAGTACAGGAATTATTATACAGGAGCAGTGGCATACAGTGCTGCAGAGTATGACAGAATGATGATGCAGTGCCTGCAGTAACACCGGATCCCCATCTCCCATCACCTGGACGCAGGACTGAGGACTCACCTGTACAACGCTCAGACACCCTGCAGCCCCAGTCTTGCTGGGAGATATTAATACTGAGCCAGGATGACCCCGGCTGTTCCCCCAGTGGGTCTCTACCAGTCTAACACCCAACAGACCTAGATCATTACCAAACATCATAATAAACTCTCCAGGCTCCATCACTTAATTGGGAAACTATTTTAAAAGATTTCCAAGGTAATTTACAGTCCAGAGGAAGCCACCGAGGTCTGTTCAGAGGGGACACACACATTCTGCCCTAATCCTACATGGGTCATTTGTGTAACACAATGTGTACAGGTGACCGTAATGTCTTTGCTTCCAAACACAAACACAAGATGCTGATTTCGTCGTGAAGGATGAGATTTTCTATATACTCCGAGCAGAGGGCATTTGTCGTTTTGAAGGTTCTCTGATTGTCGCAGGAGATCTGTTGCATCATCCATGCGTGTTTCCAAGTGGAAGCTTAATAATATGTAAACATTAAAAAATAAACAAAAATAGATTTCCGGTGGGCGGGGCATCCCGCATGGCCACATTTTTCCAGGGCTCCTAACAGGGATCCGCCTCCATCTTCCTCATAGCGGTATTGTTTGGGTGAGTTCATCCTCTCTCTGGTAAGATCTCGTTATGAGGAAGGCATTCCTGTAATTATTATCGAGGCGACTACTTAACACCGGAGTCTGGCCACCATGACTGATGGCCTGTGCAGCGGCCTAAAATATTGCTGGCGGCGTGCCTTTTCCCTGCTGAGGACAAGAAACCTCTGCTGCCTGTATTCCCAGGACCCTTTCTTTCCCCATACTTCTATCCAACTTGCACGGTGTCAAACCTTCCACAACCTCATCCTCACCGCGGATCAAGAGTGTGGCTGACGAACACCCTCCTGAACCCCTTTCTACCGCGGACCGGGAACATGACTGGTCGTCCTCCCCCTGCCCTATCTTTACAGCGGACTGGGTGTGTGGCTGGTGTGCACCCCCATAACCTCCTCTCCCGATCTTGCAGCCATCTCCTGACCTCCTACAAAACGCCACGCAATTACCACGTTAAAACATCCCCTCTCGGATAAACTCCTCGCGGGTGAGTGCGGAGACCCAAAGACAATCTCTAATGCATAGTGTGCTACCACCGCTGACTGTAGAAGCAAAAAGAGGCGCTGGCGGGTAAAGTCACGATAGAAGGAATTAATGCCATTTCTCATTTACCTCATGGCAAATCCCCAGGGCCGGATGGCCTATCGGGGGATTATTATCACATACTACAATCCCATATCACACCGTCACCGAGTTATTTCAGGCCTTACATGAAAATAATTCTCCTTTCCCTTTTTCAATGAGGCCTTTATAATCCTCCTCAAACCAGATAAGGACCCGAGTTTATTACCTCCTTACAGGCCCATTAGTCTTCTAAATGTAGACTATAAACTATTAACTAAAATTATGGCAACACGGCTCCAATCCATAATCCATGATATCTTAACTGACACACAGATGGGGTTCGTACGAGGCCGACATGCAGTCAAGGAAGTGCGCACAGCGTTGGCTGCAGTAATAGCGTCCCAAGTTTCCCGAACTGGCCAGAACATGCTTCTAAGTCTCGATGCCAACAAGGCATTTGACATGGTCTTGTGGCCACACCTATTCACAGTGTTAGAAAGAAGGTGTTTTGAGGCGGAATTTCTTAACTTTATTATCATAGGCCCTCCGCTGCTTTGTTGATTAATGGGACCATAGGACCTCATTTTTTTTATAGAAAGAGGCACCCATCAGAGTTGTCCTCTATCCCCCCTTCTGCTCATCTGACCATTGATCCGCTACTACGCACAGTTTTTAGGAGAATCAGCATAGGCAGACACAAACTCAAATTGTTGGCAATTTGCTGCTCTATTGAACAAACATAACCTCCATCTGGACCTTTTTGGCAGGTACTGTACCTTTTTTTATGGTCTGTACCTGCCAAAAAGGGCTTTGCACTGATTTTTGACTCTCCAAATTAACATTGAAAGTATAGGAAAGGGGGCATGGCCACACACCCCTTACCAGTGGACACACACCCTTTCCTAATTTGTACCGGTTTTCATGTGTAAAATGTTGGAACAAATACCCGTCCACAATGGACCACTCAATTTCCATTACAATGGGCTACCACACACCTCCCCTATTTAGGGGTTTTGGTTCCTCGGAGCGTTGCGGATTTGGACAGATTAAAACGTAAGCAGAGCTATTGCTACCTTGACCAGTGATATAAGGGGATGGGAGCGCCTGCCCATGTCATAATTGGGACGAACAAACTTGCTCAAAATGGTAGCTATCCCAAGATTGCTTTACCCATTACAGATACTTCCTGTCATACTAACAAAGACGGATGCACAACATATTAACGCTCTTTTTCAGAAATTTATTTGGAAAGGAGGACGTGCTCGTATATATATATATATATATGTAAACTTGTTCAACCAAAATAAAATGGCGGGATCAATTTTCCGGACATTGTGACGTACAATCATGCTGCCATTCTAAGACATTTGCGGAATTGGTTGCACAAAAGCTCAGTATACACAGACACGTCATTGGACCAAAGGGTCCTCCATGACACAGACTTGACGTGTTTTCTTCATCAACATGACCAGGAGATTACAAACTTTCTAAAATCGAATCCCCTATTATGGACTACCAGGAAACTATGGCATATCCTACGGCATAACACAAGATTAATTCAAAAACATTCCCTATATCTAAAACCCTGGATTTTGGTAAGGCATGGCTGCTCACCCCTTTACTATGCGGAGATTGGCAGTGATCAACACTATTCGATTCTTAATCTCAGTAGGAGATCAGCAAATTTTAACTTTTTCTGAAGTCGCATCCAGGTTTGCGATGGTTAGCCCATATCCCCTACCATTTATACAGACACGCTTCTATATACGACATGTTCTCACCCATTTCTCTGAGAGATTGGAATAACTCACTGGACTGCCTCTTGTTACACCCAGTGCCCAATCATAAAGCCATCTCTACTCACTATAATTTTCTAAGGACAATTTTGGACCATGCTGGGGTATGCTGGGGTTGCGGGAGGCATGTCCACGTGGCTGCCCCACTTTTCTAGTTTTACTATGCCAATGTTGGACAATGTTTTCGCGAAAAGTTCTGGCGACTAGTATGTACACTGAACTCTTTCTGAATGTATTCGACAACACATACTTATACCCACTCAGGCGTTTCCAAATGGGAACATCCGAAACCCATACGTGTCCAAAATGTCTTCAGGAAGAAGCAGATACAGACCACTGCTTATGGGCTTGCCCTACAATACAGTATTTTTGGCATCTGATTCAGCGTTATGCTGAAACCAAACTTATAACATTTGTACCTTTTACCCCAGAATGGGTGATACTGGGTATTTTTGATCCGAACTTACGAATGACTCTAGAGAGTAAAAAAATATTATTGGCCTTTAGTGCAGTGGGAGAAAAAAACAATACTTCAGGGCTGGATAGATAAATCCCCTCCACAGATACTTTTATTCTTGGCCAAAGTACAATTCCTGTTCCAGGTGGACTGGGTGGAAACAATCTTGGATAAGGGCAAACAGGTAGAACGCTTTTTTATGCTATGGGATTCATATATCACCACTCTTCCCCTCACTACACGGCAACAAATACATTATAGTCTGAAGGATACTACGTGGTATCTTACCAGGTTGGCGGCACAAGACCCGCCTGTTTCCCTGGTCTAACGGCATGCGGAGGGTTGGCGGTTCCCTCCGAGGCTTTCTTATAAGATGTCTATGACTGAATATACCATATTGACTTTTGCTTTGATGTGCATAATTGTACCTTATTGCCACTTTGTACTTGTCTGCATAACATTATACAATTGTCACTTCCTTGTTCCTATAAGATGATTGATTGATTGATTGATTGATTGATTGCAATATATTTCATCCATGATGTCTTAATAAAAAATGTTTTTAAAAAAAATAAAGAAAAAATAAAGAAAAATTCAAGATGGAAATGAGAGGAGACATCTCATTCTGCCATTCTGTGGACTTTGAATATTCAGTGGTGTGAAATTCAAACAGATTTCCGAATTTATCTCAGAATTTAATGTAACATTTAAGTGTTTCAATCTGCAGGGTGATGATGGCACACTAGGGACAGTTGGAAGGGTCTGGTGGCAATATAGGGGTAGGGGTAGGACTGCGATGGCACACTAGGGCTGGAGGAGTTTGATGTCACACTAGGGGCAGGTGGAGTGCAATGTTACATGGGACAGGTGGAGGAGTGTGATGGAATGCTAGGGGCAGGTGGAGGAGTGCAATGGAACATAGGGCAGGTGGAGGAGTGTGATGTCACACTAGGGGCAGGTGGAAGAGTGAGATGGCACACTGGAGACTGTTGGAGAAGTGTGATGGCACATGGGGCAGGTGGAGGAGTGTGATGGAAGACTAGGGCTGGTGGAGGAGTGTGATGGAATACTAGGGATGGTGGAGGAGTGTGATGGAATACTAGGGCTGGTGGAGAAGTGTGGTGTCACACTAGAGGTAGGTGGAGGAGTGCGATGGCACATGGGACAGGTGGTGGAGTGTGATGGCACACTAGGGCTAGTGGAGTGTGATGGCACACTAGGGATAGGTGGAGCAGTGCAATGACACAATAGGGGCAGGTAGAGGAGTGTAATGGCACACTAGGGCAGGAGGAGTGGGATGTCACACTAGGGGCAGGTGGAAGAGTGAGATGGCACACTGGAGACTGGTGGAGAAGTGCAATGGCACATGGGGCAGGTGGAGGAGTGTGATGGAACACTAGGGCAGTTGGAGGAGTTTGATGTCACACTAGGGGCTGGTGGAATGCAATGGCGCATGGGACAGGTGGAGGAGTGTGATGGAATACTAGGGCTGGTGGAGGAGTGTGATGGAATACTAGGGCTGGTGGGGGAGTGTGACGGAACACTAGGGCTGGTGGAGGAGTGTGATGGAACACTAGGGCTGGTGGAGGAGAGTGACGGAACACTAGGGCTGGTGGAGGAGAGTGACGGAACACTAGGGCTGGTGGAGGAGTGTGATGGAATACTAGGGATGGTGGAGAAGTGTGATGTCACACTAGAGGTAGGTGGAGGAGTGTGATGGCACATGGGACAGGTGGTGGAGTGTGATGGCACACTAGGTATAGGTGGAGCAGTGCAATGACACAATAGGGGCTGGTGGAGGAGTGTGATGGAACACTAGGGCTGATGGAGGAGTGTGATGGAATACTAGGGCTGGTGGAGGAGTGTGATGGAATACTAGGGCTGGTGGAGAAGTGTGGTGTCACACTAGAGGTAGGTGGAGGAGTGCGATGGCACATGGGACAGGTGGTGGAGTGTGATGGCACACTAGGACTGGAGGAGGAGTGTGATGGCACACTAGGGATAGGTGGAGGAGTGCGATGACACAATAGGGCAGGTAGAGGAGTGTAATGGCACACTAGGGCAGGAGGAGTGGGATGTCACACTAGGTGCAGGTGGAGGAGTGCGATGGAAGACTAGGGCAGGTGGATGAGTGTGATTTCACACTGGGGGCAGGTAGAGGAGTGTGATGCCACACTAGAGGCATGTGGAGGAGTGTGAAGGAACACTAGAGGCTGGTGGAGGAGTGTGATAGCACATGGGGCAGGTGGAGGAGTGGGATGGCATACAGGGGGAAGGTGGAGTGTAATGTCACACTAGGGGCAGGTGGAGGAGTGTGATGGAATACTAAGGCTGGTGGAGGAGTGTGATGGAACACTAGGGCTGGTGGAGGAGTGTGATGGAACACTAGGGCTGGTGGAGGAGTGTGATGGAATACTAGGGCTGGTGGAGGAGTGTGATGGAATACTAGGGCTGGTGGAGGAGTGTGATGTGTCACACTAGAGGTAGGTGGAGTGCGATGGCGCATGGGACAGGTGGTGGAGTGTGATGGCACACTAGGGCTGGTGGAGGAGTGTGATGGCACACTAGGGATAGGTGGAAGAGTGCGATGACACAATAGGGCAGATAGAGGAGTGTAATGGCACACTAGGGCAGGAGGAGTGGGATGTCACACTAGGTGCAGGTGGAGGAGTGCGATGGAAGACTAGGGCAGGTGGATGAGTGTGATTTCACACTAGGGGCAGGTAGAGGAGTGTGATGTCACACTAGAGGTAGGTGGAGTGCGATGGCGCATGGGACGTGGAGAGGTGGAGGAGTGCGATGGAACATGGGACAGGTGGTGGAGTGTGATGGCACACTAGGGCTGGTGGAGGAGTGTGATGGCACACTAGGGCTGGTGGAGGAGTGTGATGGCACACTAGGGCTGGTGGAGGAGTGTGATGGCACACTAGGGGCAGGTAGAGGAGTGTGATGGCACACTAGGGGCAGGAGGTGTGGGATGTCACACTAGGTGCAGGAGGAGGAGTGCGATGGAAGACTAGGGCAGGTGGATGAGTGTGATTTCACACTGGGGGCAGGTAGAGGAGTGTGATGCCACACTAGAGGCAGGTGGAAGAGTGCAATGGCACACTAGAGGCTGGTGGAGGAGTGTGATGGAACACTAGAGGCTGGTGGAGGAGTGTGATGGCACATGGGGCAGGTGGAGGAGTGTGATGGAACACTAGAGGCTGGTGGAGGAGTGTGATGGCACACAGGGGGAAAGTGGAGTGTAATGTCACACTAGGGGCAGGTGAAGGAGTGCAATGGCACATGGGGAAGGTGGAGTGTAATGTCACACAAGGGGCAGGTGGAGGAATGTGATGACACACTAGGGCTGGTGGAGGAATGTGATGACACATTAGGGCTGGTAGAGGCAGATGGAGGAGTGCAATTGCACACGAGGAGCCGGTGGAAGACTGTGACGACCGTTGGGACAGGTTGAGGAGTGCGATGGCACATGGGGCAGGTGGAGGAGTATGATGGCACTTGGGGCAGGTGGAGGAGTGTGATGGAACAATGGAACACTAGGGGCAGGTGGAGGAGTATGATGTCACACTAGGGGCAGGTGGAGTAGTGTGATTGAACTCTCGAACATTGGGAGGAGTGTGATGTCATGCTAGGGGCAGGTGGAGGAGTGTGATGTCATGCTAGGGGCAGGTGGAGGAGTGTGATGTCACACTAGGGGCAGGTGGAGGAGTGTGATGTCACACTAGGGGCAGGTGGAGGAGTGTGATGACACACTGACCATACTTTGGGAGTGGCCGAGACCTAGAGTCTAACGTGACGGTGGTTTTCAGCAGGGACCCTCCGCAAGGGTCATTGCACTAACTCCAGTGGTGCTCTCGCTCTGGACTCATGGTTGTGTCACAGACAGTGGCTGCATATAAAGATGCAACGGCGCCAACACTGGAGGCCATGTTCAGATGGCGAAATTGCACCTGCCAAAAGGCGGGTGCAAGCTGTGATGTAAAGAACAATGGTGCACAGATGGTGTATCTAAGTATGCGGCAAGACGGAATAGCAAGTGAGTGCCTCAGGAGGCTCTGAATCGGTGGCGGCATTATTATGAATACGCAGACACGAATGCAGCATAAGACGTAGCCGCGTCTGTCTGCATCACAGAATCAGGCCAGTGAGAGTAGATCCTCATTTTTCAGTTTCGTCTGATGTAAATCCCTCTTCAACAACTGTGAATATAGTGCTGGCCCGCCTGTACGCCCCTGAGGAAGCACAGAGTAAGCAGACTGAGGCAACGTAGATGATTATAATGGACCTTACGCCAGAATTAATGTGTGGACATACTGTATAGTGTACACACATACATCATGAATATGTGACAGTACAAGGAACACAGTGTGATTAAGAAAAACAGCTATAAATTCCATACATGTAGCATGTTTGTGGGTCATGCGAGATAATGCAAATCTTAGACAAGTATATACAGTAGGTTGGTAGGGCCACTTACTGGTCATTGTATGAATAAAGTCTGACGTGTACAGAGAGGGGTGTCCAGCATCTCTGTGATACCCCATTTGTGCAGAATGAGGTTACCAGGGGCACGATTTACTAAAGTTGGATTTTGGTGATTCGAGGGATTATGCAGTCTGTTTCAATTCGATTTCCATTCGATTTGGGTTGAACAAATTTACTAAAGCCCAAATCAAATGTCAAATCAATTCTAAAGGCAGATTCAACACATATCCCAATAGAAATTCTGAAAAACATCAATCTTTTCCCATAGAACGTGAACTCCCCAAATTTACTAAAGTTCAATTTGAAATTCAAACCTCAAATCGAACCTCAAATCTCCAAATGTTTAGAATAATCCTAGACATTTGATTATGGCTTCTAAACCCATTGTAAAGATAGGAAATTAATAGTGATGACTTTTTAAGTACCCAAAAACACTTAGGGCAGTGTGGTAGTAGCAAAAATAGATGCCCAAGGCTATGGTATGTTGTGCACCTACCTACACAATGAAAAATACCACCTGACTGAGAAAACCCTGGAGGATCAATCTGAGCACCATCAGCAGCTTAATGAGTTGAATAGTGCACATATTTATACTTAGACATATTTTATTATTATTATTATTATTATTATTATTATTATGCAATAGATTGCACCAGAGCACAATATTCAGCAATTTTGCTGAAAAACACATTGAAATTTACCAAAAACATGAGTGAAGTAACTGCCTATCCTGATTCATCCCATCTTGCCTACATCCTCAGCAATTCATCCCTGTCTGTCAAAAATATTTTTGGACAAATGCCAAAGGGATGGTTGTTATGTAAGATACCACTATGTGTTAATAAAGTATTGTCACAACTGAGGGCCTGAGCTGACGGGAGGCAGCCTCAGTTGTAAGGGCTGAGATGTACCGGAACCTGGGAGGTTGTATCAGACCCCTGGACATGTAAGTAACATGAATAATAACTGCCCGAAGGCGTGACCACGACAACTTGGATAAAAGTCAATGATGTTTATTATGACAACTCCGCAACACAGCAGCAGTAAAAGAAAACGTAAAAGTCAGCAAAGAATAAATACAGTTCCTGGGTACTACAGGATGGCAGGAGCCACAGGGCACTGGTAGTGTGAGATAGTTCTTATGATCTTCTAGATGGAAAGTCCTTACCAGGCCCGACTGTAGCAATGGAGATAACCCAGGATTGTGCCAGCTGGTGTTCCAGGAAAAGCTGGGTTGCTGAAGATAAAACAGCTGCTGTGGATACTGGCTGGAACCAGACTGTTGTTAGCACGGAGTGGATACTGGCTGGAACCAGTTAAATAATAAATGAACTTGGGAGCGATGAAATATGAACTGAAATGTAGAACTTGAGAGCGGAGAAATAATAATACCGGTGGAGAGTGGTAAAGTGTAGAAAGGACACCGGCCCTTTAAGGGAAGCTGTACTCTGCTGGAAGCTGAGCTGGAAGCAGGTAATGTTGTAGCTGGAAACAGATGAATCCACAATGGATTGGAGAGTCAGGCTACACCGCAGGTGGAATGCTGGTGCGGGTCTCTATGGTGGAAGTCTTGAGACAGGAGCTGGAACCTGGAAGACAATCACAGGAGAGAGACAAACAGGAACTAGGTTTGACAACCAAAGCACTGACGCCTTCCTTGCTCAGGCACAGTGTATTTATACCTGCAGCAAGGAAGGGATTGGCTAGGCAATTATGCAGATTATCAATACTGAGAACAGATTGGTGGAAATGATCAGCTGACAGAATCCAAGATGGCTGCGCCCATGCAGACACTTGGAGGGAAGTTTGGTTTGTAATCCATGTGGTAATGAAAACAGTAATGGCGGCGCCGGCCACCGGAGACAGGAGGCGCCAGGCTGACAGATGCACATCCAACCACGCGGACACAGCGGAGGCCGCGGCTGACGTAATCGCCACTCAGACACTCTGCATGCAGAAGTTCAGGGACGGCGGCGGAGGCCGCGGGAGACGCCATGCCAGGTGTAATATGGCGTTTACTGTGACAGCGTCCCAGAGTGACAGGAGAGGATACAGGAATGTACACATCAGGATAACAGATGGGATCCGGTCCTGGAGCGCTGAGCCAGCCTTAGGAGGCATCTGATGGGTAAGAAATGGCGTCCAGATACCCGGATCGTGACAAGTATCTAAATAGAGATGAGAGTGTTCGAATTTAACGCCAGAATTAAAACCAGTTCGGTTTTATCCAGATTTTTCTTATTGGCTATCCAAAACACGTGACATCCATGAGCCAATAAGATGCCGTTTTGAGATCCGAGTAAAACCGAACCTACTCATTTCTAGTATCTAATAGAGGCATATATTGCCACCCAATACATAACAGAATGCATTTTTTTTTTTAAAGTATTCAACATGCATATTTTTATATAATTTTGCTCGAAAAAAATAAATCGACATATTACTCTGCTGGCGTCAATTGCATAATCACACACAAAAATTAACCGCCCCCCAAAAAAAACAACAACAATCCACATCAATTTTATTGTCATGTTTAAAACAGTGTGTAGAGAGAGCTTCCCCTTTAATTCGTGTGCACGTAACACATTTGGACCAATAGGAAGCAATGAGGGTGTTCAATTCGATTTTACATTCGATTTTGCTGGGGATTTCAATGGGGATTTGAGGTTCGATTCAGGAAGGGATTTCATACATTCAATTGTAAAACGCCTTCAAAACATGAATTCACATCGATTTTTATTTCAAAATCGAATGCAAAATCAATTCCCAGTAAATCAAGCAAATTTAAAATGGTTTAGAAACACCAAAACAAATCTATTTCAATCGATTTTGAAGACTCATAAAGTCCCTCCCAAAATCGAATTTTAGTAAATATACCCCCTGGTGGAGTCTGTCTGGCGGTGTTCTGGATATTTAGCCAATGGGCCCTGCAGTGGTTTATCTGTCCAGCTTGGTCATGTCCGGAACACTACTTCCTCTTGCTGTGAGGAACCTGGTTGCTGTGCTGCTGCGAAGGTCCTATGGTGGTCAGCTGGTCTCCACTATGTTACTATAGTCAGCAAGCAGCTGGTACCTGGACGCTCTCCGGGTATTCTGACATGCGGCAGAGTCGAGAGACCCTGGCTGCTTCTGGCTCATTTCTTGCCATATTATGGAGCTGGTGGTCGAGGTATTGAGAGGACTGGAATCCACTTCCCAGGCAGGAGAAGAGGCGATATTCAGGCTAGTGAGTGGCATATAGCGGTTTCCACCAACGCGTTTCGGCTTCTGTTGACTTCTTCTGGGAGTTACTGAAGTTCTGGGATTGTCAGTATTTGTAGTGATGCTGGACACAGACTGTTCTGTGCAAGATGGGGCATAAGTAGTAATAATAATAATAATAATAATAATAATAATAATTTCTCTTATGTCCTAGTGGATACTGGGGTCTTGTACTTTAGTACCACGGGGTATAGATCGGGTCCACTGGAGCCTGGCACTTTAAAACCTTTAGTGTGTGTATGTGTGTGCTGGCTCCTCCCCTCTATGCCCCTCCTACCAGACTCTGTTTAGAAAAATGTGCCCACGGAGCCGGGTGCACTTTTCTGGAGCTCCAGAGAGTTTCCTTTAATTATTGTTTTAGTTATTGTTTTCAGGTAGTACTGGTTGGCAACCAGGCTACCTACTTCGTGGGACCGAACCAACCTCCTGAGGGTTAATGGTTCGTAATCCCAGCTGACAGGACACTGAGCTCCTGAGGTGCTGTACACACACCGTTAGTGTATGTGCCCACACCAGCAGCTAGCCGCCACCCACTAACAGATGCCGAAGATTGATAGGTGCTGTGAGTGTTAACACCGGGGTCCTGGTTAGCGGGTCTCCGGTGCGGTTTTGGCGGCATGGCATGTCATGTCATGCGGCTGTCACAGGCCACGAGCTGCGGTGTCCGCCGTGGACTAGACTGGCTCAGGGCTCATGCCCCGCAGTGCTCACTGTCCATTAGAGCATGGGGGGGCATAGCAGGGGGGAGCACACTAGCGGTAGCGCCGCTGTACTTCTATCAGGCTGTACACGTAATTTTACACTCTGTGCTGCTGTGTTCTGGTCTCTGTTCCTCAGTGTCACTCCAGGGGCTCTCTAGGGTCTGTGGGAGGTGTTTGTCAGTGGGTTGCGCTGTATTTTCAGTTGTGTAAGATGTCTGTGGACATGGTTATGTGTGCTGCTTGTAACTCTACCCCTTCATCAGCGGGGTCCCTCGTGTGTGAACAGTGCTCCTTATCTCCACAGGGACACAGTTCACAGGCACCTGACTGGTTAGATCATTTTAAAATCATGATTCACAATGTAAATTCAGAATTAGCTGCAGCTAAAAAGGAGAGACAGATGTTGAAACAGTCTATTGATTGTATGGCTAAAGCAGCAGATACCAGAAAGGCTTCTCAGCCCCCTCTGTTGGTTTCACATAAACGCTCGGAGGAGGAGGAGGAGGAGGAGGAGGAGGAGGAGGAGGAGGAGGAGGAGGAGGAGGAGGATGATGATGATGATGATTGATATGGATGAGGACAGCTCTCTGTCCCCTGGGGTGGAGGCCCTCATTTATGCTGTAAGAGAGGTTCTTTACATACCGGATCAGGAGTCAGAACCAGATGAGGAGTTGTACTTTAATGTTAGACTTAAGACCTCAGTCACCTTTCCTGTATCTAAAGAATTAAAATCTCTGGCCAAGGAGGCATGGGTAAACCCTGATAAGTAATGTAAAATTCTTCAGAGGTTTTTAGCTACTTTTCCCCACCAATCTGAGGACAGGAGGGTACGGGAAAACCCCCCATCAGTCAATCTGTCTGTATCCAGACTAGAGATGAGCGCCTGAAATTTTTCGGGTTTTGTGTTTTGGTTTTGGGTTCGGTTCCGCGGCCGTGTTTTGGGTTCGAACGCGTTTTGGCAAAACCTCACCGAATTTTTTTTGTCGGATTCGGGTGTGTTTTGGATTCGGGTGTTTTTTTCAAAAAACACTAAAAAACAGCTTAAATCATAGAATTTGGGGGTCATTTTGATCCCAAAGTATTATTAACCTCAAAAACCATAATTTACACTCATTTTCAGTCTATTCTGAATACCTCACACCTCACAATATTATTTTTAGTCCTAAAATTTGCACCGAGGTCGCTGTGTGAGTAAGATAAGCGACCCTAGTGGCCGACACAAACACCGGGCCCATCTAGGAGTGGCACTGCAGTGTCACGCAGGATGTCCCTTCCAAAAAACCCTCCCCAAACAGCACATGACGCAAAGAAAAAAAGAGGCGCAATGAGGTAGCTGTGTGAGTAAGATTAGCGACCCTAGTGGCCGACACAAACACCGGGCCCATCTAGGAGTGGCACTGCAGTGTCACGCAGGATGTCCCTTCCAAAAAACCCTCCCCAAACAGCACATGACGCAAAGAAAAAAAGAGGCGCAATGAGGTAGCTGACTGTGTGAGTAAGATTAGCGACCCTAGTGGCCGACACAAACACCGGGCCCATCTAGGAGTGGCACTGCAGTGTCACGCAGGATGTCCCTTCCAAAAAACCCTCCCCAATCAGCACATGATGCAAAGAAAAAGAAAAGAAAAAAGAGGTGCAAGATGGAATTGTCCTTGGGCCCTCCCACCCACCCTTATGTTGTATAAACAAAACAGGACATGCACACTTTAACCAACCCATCATTTCAGTGACAGGGTCTGCCACACGACTGTGACTGATATGACGGGTTGGTTTGGACCCCCCCCAAAAAAGAAGCAATTAATCTCTCCTTGCACAAACTGGCTCTACAGAGGCAAGATGTCCACCTCATCTTCACCCTCCGATATATCACCGTGTACATCCCCCTCACAGATTATCAATTCGTCCCCACTGGAATCCACCATCTCAGCTCCCTGTGTACTTTGTGGAGGCAATTGCTGCTGGTCAATGTCTCCGCGGAGGAATTGATTATAATTCATTTTAATGAACATCATCTTCTCCACATTTTCTGGATGTAACCTCGTACGCCGATTGCTGACAAGGTGAGCGGCGGCACTAAACACTCTTTCGGAGTACACACTTGTGGGAGGGCAACTTAGGTAGAATAAAGCCAGTTTGTGCAAGGGCCTCCAAATTGCCTCTTTTTCCTGCCAGTATAAGTACGGACTGTGTGACGTGCCTACTTGGATGCGGTCACTCATATAATCCTCCACCATTCTATCAATGTTGAGAGAATCATATGCAGTGACAGTAGACGACATGTCCGTAATCGTTGTCAGGTCCTTCAGTCCGGACCAGATGTCAGCATCAGCAGTCGCTCCAGACTGCCCTGCATCACCGCCAGCGGGTGGGCTCGGAATTCTGAGCCTTTTCCTCGCACCCCCAGTTGCGGGAGAATGTGAAGGAGGAGATGTTGACAGGTCGCGTTCCGCTTGACTTGACAATTTTGTCACCAGCAGGTCTTTCAACCCCAGCAGACCTGTGTCTGCCGGAAAGAGAGATCCAAGGTAGGCTTTAAATCTAGGATCGAGCACGGTGGCCAAAATGTAGTGCTCTGATTTCAACAGATTGACCACCCGTGAATCCTTGTTAAGCGAATTAAGGGCTGCATCCACAAGTCCCACATGCCTAGCGGAATCGCTCCCTTTTAGCTCCTTCTTCAATGCCTCCAGCTTCTTCTGCAAAAGCCTGATGAGGGGAATGACCTGACTCAGGCTGGCAGTGTCTGAACTGACTTCACGTGTGGCAAGTTCAAAGGGCATCAGAACCTTGCACAACGTTGAAATCATTCTCCACTGCACTTGAGACAGGTGCATTCCACCTACTATATCGTGCTCAATTGTATAGGCTTCAATGGCCTTTTGCTGCTCCTCCAACCTCTGAAGCATATAGAGGGTTGAATTCCACCTCGTTACCACTTCTTGCTTCAGATGATGGCAGGGCAGGTTCGGTAGTTTTTGGTGGTGCTCCAGTCTTCTGTACGTGGTGCCTGTACGCCGAAAGTGTCCCGCAATTTTTCTGGCCACCGACAGCATCTCTTGCACGCCCCTGTCGTTTTTTAAAAAATTCTGCACCACCAAATTCAAGGTATGTGCAAAACATGGGACGTGCTGGAATTTGCCCATATTTAATGCACACACAATATTGCTGGCGTTGTCCGATGCCACAAATCCACAGGAGAGTCCAATTGGGGTAAGCCATTCCGCGATGATCTTCCTCAGTTGCCGTAAGAGGTTTTCAGCTGTGTGCGTATTCTGGAAAGCGGTGATACAAAGCGTAGCCTGCCTAGGAAAGAGTTGGCGTTTGCGAGATGCTGCTACTGGTGCCGCCGCTGCTGTTCTTGCGGCGGGAGTCCATACATCTACCCAGTGGGCTGTCACAGTCATATAGTCCTGACCCTGCCCTGCTCCACTTGTCCACATGTCCGTGGTTAAGTGGACATTGGGTACAACTGCATTTTTTAGGACACTGGTGAGTCTTTTTCTGACGTCCGTGTACATTCTCGGTATCGCCTGCCTAGAGAAGTGGAACCTAGATGGTATTTGGTAACGGGGGCACACTGCCTCAATAAATTGTCTAGTTCCCTGTGAACTAACGGCGGATACCGGACGCACGTCTAACACCAACATAGTTGTCAAGGACTCAGTTATCCGCTTTGCAGTAGGATGACTGCTGTGATATTTCATCTTCCTCGCAAAGGACTGTTGAACAGTCAATTGCTTACTGGAAGTAGTACAAGTGGGCTTACGACTTCCCCTCTGGGATGACCATCGACTCCCAGCGGCAACAACAGCAGCGCCAGCAGCAGTAGGCGTTACACGCAAGGATGCATCGGAGGAATCCCAGGCAGGAGAGGACTCGTCAGAATTGCCAGTGACATGGCCTGCAGGACTATTGGCATTCCTGGGGAAGGAGGAAATTGACACTGAGGGAGTTGGTGGGGTGGTTTGCGTGAGCTTGGTTACAAGAGGAAGGGATTTACTGGTCAGTGGACTGCTTCCGCTGTCACCCAAAGTTTTTGAACTTGTCACTGACTTATTATGAATGCGCTGCAGGTGACGTATAAGGGAGGATGTTCCGAGGTGGTTAACGTCCTTACCCCTACTTATTACAGCTTGACAAAGGGAACACACGGCTTGACACCTGTTGTCCGCATTTCTGGTGAAATACCTCCACACCGAAGAGCTGATTTTTTTGGTATTTTCACCTGGCATGTCAACGGCCATATTCCTCCCACGGACAACAGGTGTCTCCCCGGGTGCCTGACTTAAACAAACCACCTCACCATCAGAATCCTCCTGGTCAATTTCCTCCCCAGCGCCAGCAACACCCATATCCTCCTCATCCTGGTGTACTTCAACACTGACATCTTCAATCTGACTATCAGGAACTGGACTGCGGGTGCTCCTTCCAGCACTTGCAGGGGGCGTGCAAATGGGGGAAGGCGCATGCTCTTCACGTCCAGTGTTGGGAAGGTCAGGCATCGCAACCGACACAATTGGACTCTCCTTGTGGATTTGGGATTTCGAAGAATGCACAGTTCTTTGCTGTGCTGCTTTTGCCAGCTTGAGTCTTTTCATTTTTCTAGCGAGAGGCTGAGTGCTTCCATCCTCATGTGAAGCTGAACCACTAGCCATGAACATAGGCCAGGGCCTCAGCCGTTCCTTGCCACTCCGTGTGGTAAATGGCATATTGGCAAGTTTACGCTTCTCCTCCGACAATTTTATTTTAGGTTTTGGAGTCCTTTTTTTACTGATATTTGGTGTTTTGGATTTGACATGCTCTGTACTATGACATTGGGCATCGGCCTTGGCAGACGACGTTGCTGGCATTTCATCGTCTCGGCCATGACTAGTGGCAGCAGCTTCAGCACGAGGTGGAAGTGGATCTTGATCTTTCCCTAATTTTGGAACCTCAACATTTTTGTTCTCCATATTTTAATAGGCACAACTAAAAGGCACCTCAGGTAAACAATGGAGATGGATGGATTGGATACTAGTATACAATTATGGACGGGCTGCCGAGTGCCGACACAGAGGTAGCCACAGCCGTGAACTACCGCACTGTACTGTGTCTGCTGCTAATATAGACTGGTTGATAAAGAGATAGTATACTCGTAACTAGTATGTATGTATAAAGAAAGAAAAAAAAACCACGGTTAGGTGGTATATACAATTATGGACGGGCTGCCGAGTGCCGACACAGAGGTAGCCACAGCCGTGAACTACCGCACTGTACTGTGTCTGCTGCTAATATAGACTGGTTGATAAAGAGATAGTATACTCGTAACTAGTATGTATGTATAAAGAAAGAAAAAAAAACCACGGTTAGGTGGTATATACAATTATGGACGGGCTGCCGAGTGCCGACACAGAGGTAGCCACAGCCGTGAACTACCGCACTGTACTGTGTCTGCTGCTAATATAGACTGGTTGATAAAGAGATAGTATACTCGTAACTAGTATGTATGTATAAAGAAAGAAAAAAAAACCACGGTTAGGTGGTATATACAATTATGGACGGGCTGCCGAGTGCCGACACAGAGGTAGCCACAGCCGTGAACTACCGCACTGTACTGTGTCTGCTGCTAATATATAGACTGGTTGATAAAGAGATAGTATACTCGTAACTAGTATGTATGTATAAAGAAAGAAAAAAAAACCACGGTTAGGTGGTATATACAATTATGGACGGGCTGCCGAGTGCCGACACAGAGGTAGCCACAGCCGTGAACTACCGCACTGTACTGTGTCTGCTGCTAATATAGACTGGTTGATAAAGAGATAGTATACTCGTAACTAGTATGTATGTATAAAGAAAGAAAAAAAAACCACGGTTAGGTGGTATATACAATTATGGACGGGCTGCCGAGTGCCGACACAGAGGTAGCCACAGCCGTGAACTACCGCACTGTACTGTGTCTGCTGCTAATATAGACTGGTTGATAAAGAGATAGTATACTCGTAACTAGTATGTATGTATAAAGAAAGAAAAAAAAACCACGGTTAGGTGGTATATACAATTATGGACGGGCTGCCGAGTGCCGACACAGAGGTAGCCACAGCCGTGAACTACCGCACTGTACTGTGTCTGCTGCTAATATAGACTGGTTGATAAAGAGATAGTATACTCGTAACTAGTATGTATGTATAAAGAAAGAAAAAAAAACCACGGTTAGGTGGTATATACAATTATGGACGGGCTGCCGAGTGCCGACACAGAGGTAGCCACAGCCGTGAACTACCGCACTGTACTGTGTCTGCTGCTAATATAGACTGGTTGATAAAGAGATAGTATACTCGTAACTAGTATGTATGTATAAAGAAAAAAAAAAAAACCACGGTTAGGTGGTATATACAATTATGGACGGGCTGCCGAGTGCCGACACAGAGGTAGCCACAGCCGTGAACTACCGCACTGTACTGTGTCTGCTGCTAATATAGACTGGTTGATAAAGAGATAGTATACTCGTAACTAGTATGTATGTATAAAGAAAGAAAAAAAAACCACGGTTAGGTGGTATATACAATTATGGACGGGCTGCCGAGTGCCGACACAGAGGTAGCCACAGCCGTGAACTACCGCACTGTACTGTGTCTGCTGCTAATATAGACTGGTTGATAAAGAGATAGTATACTCGTAACTAGTATGTATGTATAAAGAAAGAAAAAAAAACCACGGTTAGGTGGTATATACAATTATGGACGGGCTGCCGAGTGCCGACACAGAGGTAGCCACAGCCGTGAACTACCGCACTGTACTGTGTCTGCTGCTAATATAGACTGGTTGATAAAGAGATAGTATACTACTAATATTATATATACTGGTGGTCAGGTCACTGGTCACTAGTCACACTGGCAGTGGCACTCCTGCAGCAAAAGTGTGCACTGTTTAATTTTAATATAATATTATGTACTCCTGGCTCCTGCTATAACCTAACTGGCACTGCAGTAGTGCTCCCCAGTCTCCCCCACAATTATAAGCTGTGTGAGCTGAGCAGTCAGACAGATATATAATATATATATATAGATGATGCAGCACACTGGCCTGAGCCTGAGCAGTGCACACAGATATGGTATGTGACTGACTGAGTCACTGTGTGTATCGCTTTTTTCAGGCAGAGAACGGATATATTAAATAAACTGCACTGTGTGTCTGGTGGTCACTCACTATATAATATATTATGTACTCCTGGCTCCTGCTATAACCTATAACTGGCACTGCAGTAGTGCTCCCCAGTCTCCCCCACAATTATAAGCTGTGTGAGCTGAGCAGTCAGACAGATATATATAATATATTATATATAGATAATAGATGATGCAGCACACTGGCCTGAGCCTGAGCAGTGCACACAGATATGGTATGTGACTGAGTCACTGTGTGCTGTGTATCGCTTTTTTCAGGCAGAGAACGGATTATAAATAAAACTGGTGGTCAGTCACTATCAGCAAAACTCTGCACTGTACTGAGTACTCCTAATGCTCCCCAAAATTAGTAAATCAAGTGTCTCTCTAATCTATTCTAAACGGAGAGGACGCCAGCCACGTCCTCTCCCTATCAATCTCAATGCACGTGTGAAAATGGCGGCGACGCGCGGCTCCTTATATAGAATCCGAGTCTCGCGATAGAATCCGAGCCTCGCGAGAATCCGACAGCGTCATGATGACGTTCGGGCGCGCTCGGGTTAACCGAGCAAGGCGGGAAGATCCGAGTCGCTCGGACCCGTGAAAAAAAACATGAAGTTCTGGCGGGTTCGGATTCAGAGAAACCGAACCCGCTCATCTCTAATTCCAGACTAAGAAATTTTTCCTGCCGGTGCCAGGGGCTATAGCCCTAAAAGAGCCGGCTGACTGTAAAATTGAGACCACTCTCAGGGCAATATATATGGCAGCAGGTGTAGCACAGCGCCCCACAATTGTTTGTGGGTGGATTTCCAGGGCGGTAGTCAAGTGGTCTTATACTGTTATTGATGGTTTAGACCAGAGGTTCTCAAACTCGGTCCTTGGGGGCCCACACAGTGTATGTTTTGCAGGTAACCCAGCAGGTGCACAGGTGTATTAATTACTCACTGACAAATTTTAAAAGGTTCACAGGTGGAGCTAATTATTTCACTTGCGATTCTGTGAGGAGACCTGCAAAACATGCACTGTGTGGGCCCCCGAGGACCGAGTTTGAGAACCTCTGGTTTAGACTCTCTGCCCCGGGATGAGGTCATTACTCTGCTGCAACACATACAGGATGCTGCAAATTTTATGAGCGAGGCTAAAAAAGAATTGTGTAAGATAAATGGCCGCACTACTGCTAAGGCTGTTTCGGCACGCAGAGCTCTGTGGTTGCGTCAATGGTCAGCGGACGTTGATTCCAAAAAGGGTGTAGAAAATCTTCTCTTTACAGGTGATGCCTTGTTTGGTGACAAATTAAATAAATGGATCTCCAAGGCAACGGCGGGTAAGTATACCTATCTGCCATCGGCTGCGCCACCTGCTAGATGTTCTTACACAGAACCCTCCTTGCAGTCATTTCATGTGGCAAGGTTCAGAGGCAGAGGCCGGGGGGGGGTCTCCACTACTCCCTGTCAGGATTCTGATTTTGTCTGTTCCCGGAGGGGGCACTAGTGGGTCAGTGTTGGAATGACGTATGAAACGTGGAGGCTGCATAAAGTCCTGCGCATATGCACTGATGTTTATTAAACACAAAGGTCACAGAGTAATGATATAGCAATGGATGATAACTTAGAACCGGCAGTAACAGAGATGAAATAATAAGCAGTAACTGAATCCAAGGTAATAATCAAAAGTCTCTGGCAACACAAATATATATGGACGATAACTTGATGACTGAATGCAAATGGTTTAAAGTAAAACAAAGACTCTGGTAACAAACGTAGAATAATTTGGTAACTAGTTGCAAATGGTTTTGTAAACAGAACTCCCGTATTACTTGGAGAGAACACAGGCCCTCATTCCGAGTTGTTTGCTCGCAAGCTGCTTTTAGCAGCATTGCACACACTAAGCCGCCGCCTACTGGGAGTGTATCTTAGCTTAGCAAAATTGCGAACGAAAGATTCTCGAAATTGCGAATAGACTTCTCTGTGCAGTTTCTGAGTAGCTCGAGACTTACTCTGCCACTGCGATCAGTTCAGTCAGTTTCGTTCCTGGTTTGACGTCACAAACACACCCAGCGTTCACCCAGACACTCCCCCGTTTCTCCAGCCACTCCCGCATTTTTCCCAGAAACTGCAGCGTTTTTTCACACACACCCATAAAACGGCCAGTTTCCCCCAGAAACACCCACTTCCTGTCAATCACATTACGATCACCAGAACGAAGAAAAAACCTCGTAATGCCGTGAGTAAATTACCAAACTTCTTAGCAAATTTACTTGGCGCAGTCGCAGTGCGAACATTGCGCATGCGCAGTTTGCGGAAAATCGCTGCAATGCGATGAAAAAGAACGAGCGAACAACTCGGAATGACCCCCACAGTCTCTGTATATAACTCAAGTTCTTATAACTACACAAGACCTAGGCAGGAGACAGTTCCAATGCAGCAAGCTTGCACAAGATGGTATGTATTAACCAGAGTTGCCTACCCTCCCTCATTCTGCAGGAGACTCCCTGAAACAGTAGCAACCTCCCTCACTCCCTGAATAGACCAGCAATCTCCCTGATTTTATTTTACATTCTTGGGATAAAAAAAATAAATCAGAGATACATACATTCAAATGGGAACATCAGTGCCATTTCCCTGCATTGTTATAAGGCACAATGATCCCTATGGCTACATGCATTTTAAATAAGGTTTCTCTTGGCCACTTACAGTATATGGAAGCTCTTCTAAAACACAATATACGAACAATTCCTGAAAAATATAAGTCTTTTTTTTAACAAGTAGATCTTACAAACTTTGGGGCTCATTTACATTTCAATATAAGTCATTTTTATGACACGCCTCTCAGATGTTTCAGTGCACATCCACGCTGATAGGTGTTACTTACACAATCTCCCTGAAATGCTTTTTCAAAAGTAGGCAAGTATGGACTATTAACGAGGTGCACAGGTTTAGGCAATGAAACAAACACCTGAGGAAAGTCTCTTACTGCTGATGAGCTGTGGCAGGCTGTGGCTGGAGTCTGAAGCGAACAGGAGAAATGCAGAATGAATGGAATGAAATGATGAGAGGAACCACAGGAGAACTTGACACACCAAATGTGACTCATTGTCCGAGGAAATGAGAATGAGCCAGGGACTGGAGTTTATACCCCTTGCTCTGTGATGATTGGATGTTGAATCCCTGTGAGAACAGACCCTCCTGGATTGGGTGCCCAGATCAGCTGAGAGTTAACTGGAGCCGATGATTAACCAGGAGAATGATTCTGTAGACAGTTAATGCAATGCACTGCTTGTTGCTGGCTGGGATCAGTAGTGCACCGGGAGTTAATGCTGTTAACTAGAAGCACTTGTGTACTCCAGGCTGCTGGCTGAAACCAGTAGTTTACCAAATGATAGTACTGGTTGGGTGGAGCACAGTGAGCTGTAGGCTGCAGGAGACTGAAGACTGGAACTGCTGGGACCTGTAGTTCCACAGGTCCAATTCACAGGGGATACTCTGAAGACAGAGGACTGAAGCCAGGAGACGCCTGTTCACTGGAAGTGATGCGATGGAGAATGCAGATTCCTGACACTCCCAGAGGATTCTGTGGTAAGTCCCGTAAATCTGAAGCTGCTGCCTCCCTGGACCAGACCACCGGATCCCCTGCCGCTG
The DNA here is from genome assembly GCF_028390025.1 of Pseudophryne corroboree. Lineage (NCBI taxonomy): Eukaryota > Metazoa > Chordata > Amphibia > Anura > Myobatrachidae > Pseudophryne > Pseudophryne corroboree. The sequence goes on along the minus strand of NC_086445.1, from coordinate 13,223,812 downwards.
AGCCTTGCGCGTGATGGTTGGCTCCAGCAGCAAGGCGACTTTCAGGTGGGTGCTCGCCTTCAACACTTCGCCCACGTGTGGCCGAAGTCCAGCCTGGATCCTTGGGTGAGGGACCTCACTTCCCATGGATACCGGCTGGAATTTCAAGCACTTCCTCCTCACAGATTTTTCAAATCGGGCTTGCCAGTTTTACCCGCAGCAAAAGTTACCTTGCAAGACACTATTCAAAAACTTTTGCGGACAAGGGTGGTGGTTCCAGTACCTCCTCCATTACGCAACAGGGGTTTTCACTCCTTTTTGTCGTTCCAAAACCAGACGGTTCGGTGCGACATATCTTGAACCTGAAGTCTCTAAACCCGTATCTGAGGGTGTTCAAATTCAAGATGGAATCCCTGCGGGCAGTGGTGTCCGGTTTGGAGGAGGGGGAATTCCTGGTATCCCTAGATGTCAAGGATGCTTACCTACACATTCCCATGTGGTCCCCTCATTAGGCTTACCTCAGGTTTGCCATCTTGGACGACCATTTCCAATTTCTTGCTTTGCCCTTTGGCCTGTCCACAGCTCCGAGGGTCTTCACCAAAGTCATAACAGAAATGATGCTGCAACTGCGCATGATGGGCGTCACCATAGTCCCCTACTTGGACGCTCTCCTGATAAAGGCTATGTCTGTCATGCCGCGGCCGCCGTACTTGCCTCTCCGGGGGAGCTGGGTCTCCGGGCGGCCGTCCTCGCTGGCGGTCTCCGGCTCCCGGCGCTCCATCCAGCGCTCATAGTGTGGACGTCGCGGGTATGCCCGGCGTTCACTGAAGGTGCGGGTGACGTCATCAAGCGCTTCCCCAATCAGACGCTGGCGGGAAGTTCATATTCAGACGCCGGGCAGAGCTCTGGCGCCTGAGTAGCATCTATTCTGCTACAGAAGTTGTGATCTCCAGAGCTCCCGTATCCCTGTGGTTTCCAACCCTCCCAGACGGACTTCAGCGCCTCCAAGCACCTCAGTGCCTCCAAGCACTTCAGCGCCTACAAGCACCTCAGTGCCTCCAAGCACCTCCGTGCCTCCAAGCACTTCAGCGCCTCCAAGCACCTCCATGCCTCCAAGCACTTCAGCGCCTACAAGTACCTCAGTGCCTACAAGCACCTCCGTGCCTCCGAGCACTTCAGCGCATACAAGCACCTCAGTGCCTCCAAGCACCTCCGTGCCTCTGAGCACTTCAGCGCCTCCAAGCACCTCAGTGCCTCCAAGCACCTCCGTGCCTCCAAGCACTTCAGCGCCTCCAAGCACCTCAGTGCCTCAAAGCACCTCTGTGCCTCCAAGCACTTCAGCGCCTACAAGCACCTCAGTGCCTCCAAGCACCTCAGTGCCTCCAAGCACCTCCGTGCCTCCGAGCACTTCAGCGCCTACAAGCACCTCGGGTGGTAGTCATGTGACCGCCGGTCGGCTGACCGACAGTCACATGACCTCCTCCGTGAGCCCGACGGCTCACTATCCCGATGGTCGGCATGCCGACCAACAGGGACTATTTCCACTCGTGGGTGTCCACGACACCCATAGAGTGGGAATAGAACCAGTGGCGACCGCAGGTCGCCACCGAGCCCACAAGGGCCTTGCTGCACTCGCCCCTCCCCGACGGGATCCCGGCGTCGGTATGCTGCCGGGATCCCTGCCTCGGTAAGGTGACCGGCGGTCAGGAGACCGCCGGTCACCCGTACTACACCCGGCACCTCAGTGCCTCCAAGCACCACCATGCCTCCAAGCACTTCAGCGCCTCCAAGCACCTCAGCGCCTCCAAGCACCTCAGTGCCTCCAAGCACTTCAGCGCCTACAAGCACCTCAGTGCATCCAAGCACCTCGGTGCCTCCAAGCACCCAGTGCTCACAAGCGCAGTTTGTGTCTCCAGCATCCGGTACTCTTCACTGATTCATCAGCGCCTTTTCAAGTTCTGTCTTTCAGGAGACCTCCAGCGTCCACACGTGCCTCCTGTCTGCCGACCAAATCCTGCATGAGGAAAACCTATATTCGGCCATCTCTGCTGCGGCCCAGTTGCGGTTCCTCTTCCCGGTCACCGGAAGAAACCCCGAGTCCACAACACTCCCAAACCAGGTCAGTGATAGTATACTCAGGCCACATGGACCCGGGGGATCGGAACACGGACTCAAGTGCCATCCAGAATTTGGCTTCCCGCGTGCAAAGTCAGGAAGCAGCACAGGGCCAAGTGATGCAGTACCTACAGGAGTTGTCCGGTCATTTGGATCAGATTCAAGCATCCTTAGCCTCTGTAATTCCGGCCACAGTTCCCATAGCCGCACCAGTTGCCGCTCCCAGCAATGTTCAACCATCGGCTGGTATCAGTCCGCGCCTTCAACTCCCTACTCCTTCCCGTTATAATGGGAATCCAAAAAATTGTCGAGGTTTCTTAAACCAATGCGAAGTTCATTTTGAGCTACTCGCACATAATTTTCTCACAGACCGGTCCAAGGTGGCACAAATTATTTCTTTGGTTGAAGGATCTGCATTGGATTGGGTGTCTCCACTATGGGAACGATCTGATTCATTGGTTTCCAATTACTCTGAGTTCATCACGTCTTTCTGAAAAATTTTCGACGAGCCCGGCAGGATGATCACGGCCTCTTCTGACTTGCTACGCATCCGTCAGGGCTCCCGATCCGTGGGCCAGTATGTGGTTCATTTTCAGACCATTGCTTCTGAACTTCACTGGAATAATGACGCCCTGAGAGCTGCTTTCTGGAACGGTCTTTCTGATCGCCTGAAGGATGAGTTGGTCACTAGGGAACTCCCGGATTCGTTGGAGGAATTGACTTCTCTCTGCGTCAAGGTGGATCTCCGGATGCAGGAACGTGGAGGTGAACGTAGTCGAGCGGAGCGTTCCAGGTTCCGGCTTCCTCCCTCTAGGCAAGCGGTGGTACCAAGTTCGGACGAACCCATGCAGATTAACCGGTCCCGATTGTCTCCGGAAGAATGACAGCGTCGTCGTGAGGGCAAACTCTGTCTGTACTGCGGGGCCGCAGATCACTTCATCAAATTCTGCAAATCCCGTCCGGGAAACGGGCAGGCCTAGCTTGTTTCGGAGGAGTCAAGTTGGGGGTCACGACTAAATCTTCTCCGACTTTGGATTGTTTGCTTCCTGTGTCTTTAATCACCAAGTCAGTCTCCAAGTCTTGTGAAGCCCTATTGGATTCCGGAGCTGCGGGGAACTTCGTTTCTTCTTCCTGTGTCCAAAGCATGGATTTAAAGGTATGGCCTATCGAGCGGCCTATTTCATTGACGGCTATCAATGGTACTAGAATATCCAAGGGTCTCATAACGTGGCGCACGGAGCCAGTTAAGCTGCAGGTCGGTGCTCTACATCTAGAATGTCTGGAATTCTTGGTGATTCCGGAAATGCATCCTGATCTGGTCCTCGGAATGCCTTGGCTCAAAATTCATAATCCCCACATTGATTGGAAGTCTTCTCAAATTCTGTCTTGGAGTTCTTTTTGTCACGCTAACTGTCTCACTCCCGTCTGTCCGCTCCGTGTCTCTTCTAAGTCAGATGAAGAGCATATTCCGGAGGCGTATCAAGGGTTCAAGGATGTGTTTTTGGAACAAGCGGCTGAATAGTTACCACCCCATAGGCCTTGGGACTGCCCCCTTGACCTTATCCCAGGGAAGATGCCGCCCCGTGGCCGCACATATCCTCTGTCACGTCCTGAGACTCAAGCTATGTCGGACTATATTAAGCCCAATCTGCTCAAGGGATTCATTCGCCTCTCTATCTCCCCGGCTGGAGCGGGCTTCTTTTTTGTGAAGAAGAAGGACGGGGGTTGAGACCATGTATCGACTACTGCGGCTTAAACGATATCACCATCAAGAATAAATACCCCTTGCCACTAATCACAGAGTTATTTGATAGGGTTCGTGGCGCCCGCGTGTTCTCCAAGCTCGATTTGAGGGGAGCCTATAATCTTATACGCATCCGAGAAGGGGATGAATGGAAGACCGCCTTCAATACCAGGGATGGGCATTATGAATACCTGGTGATGCCGTTTGGCCTTAGTAATGCCCCTGCCGTCTTCCAGGGATTCGTCAACGAAATCTTCCGAGACATGTTATATCGAAGTGTTGTGGTATATTTAGACGACATACTGATTTTTTCCAAAGATCTTGTTGAACACAGGACACAGGTCAAAGAGGTGCTCCACCATTTACGAAAGAATCATCTCTATGCTAAGTTCTCCAAATGTACCTTCGAAGTAACATCAATTCCGTTCCTCGGTTATATCATCTCGGGGACGGAGCTTCGCATGGATCCGGAGAAACTCTCTGCCATTCGTGACTGGACTCAGCCCCTCTCTTTGAAAGCAATACATAGATTCCTGGGCTTTGCGAATTATTACAGGAAATTCATTAGGGGTTTCTCTACTATAGTTGCACCCATTACCGCCTTGACCAGAAAGGGCTCCAACCCGGGTTTGTGGTCTCCCGAAGCCATGGAAGCTTTCACCTACTTGAAATCAGCTTTATGTCAGCCCTGGTACTTCAACAACCAAATTTCGAAGAACCTTTTTCCCTGGAAGTTGATGCATCCTCGGTCGTAGTCGGAGCCGTTCTCTCCCAGTACTCCTCGGATAAGAAATTGCATCCGTGTGGCTTCCACTCTCAAAGGTTCTCTCCGGCCGAACGGAATTATACTATTGGTGATCAAGAACTCTTGGCAATAAAATCTGCTTTGGAGGAGTGGAGGTATCTTTTAGAAGGGCCCAAACATGTAATTACTATTTACACCGATCACAAAAATTTGTTGTACATTAAAACCGCACAGTGTTTGAATCCTCGTCAAGCTAGATGGGCGCTTTTCTTCACTCGATTTTCTTTTATTATCAAGTACCGGGCCGGGACTTTCAATACTAAAGCTGATGCGCTCTCTCGTTCACAAACTCCCACAGATGAAGAGGATTCTTTTGAATGGAGTTTGATTCTGAACCCAATTTCTGTTTCCGCTGCTTCCACTACTCCAGGTCCTCCACCTGGGAGAATGTCTGTACCAACTAAATTCCGTCCGAAAATACTGCAGTGGGCCCATATCTCCAAGTTCTCCGGTCATTCCGGCGTCCAGAAGATGCTCAAGTTTCTGTAAAGATCTTACTGGTGGGACACCATGAGGAAGGATGTACAGGATTACGTTAATTCTTGTCCACAGTGTACGCAGCATAAATCTCCTCGTCTACCTCCTGCCGGGTTGCTTCGTCCTCTGCCCATTCCTATGAAACCCTGGACTCATATTTCCATGGACTTCATTACCGAGTTGCCCTGTTCCAAGGGTTACAATACCATCTGGGTGATTGTCGACCATTTTTCAAAGATGGCGCACTTCGTTCCATTAACAGGTCTGCCGACAGCTCCCAAATTGGCTTTATTGTTCATCCGGGAACACTTTCGGTTGCATGGTTTACCTCAAGAAATAGTCTCTGATCGAGGGGTACAGTTCACCGCAAGGTTTTGGAGAGCCCTGTGCTCAGCCTTACAAATTACACTTAAATTTTCGTCTGCCTATCATCCTCAAATGAATGGACAAACGGAACGAGTCAACCAAGATCTAGAGACTTTCCTCCGCTTTTATCTCTCCCCTTCACAGGACAACTGGGTGGAGTTGTTACCTTGGGCGGAGTTTGCCCATAACCATTCATTTAATTCTTCCACTGGCGAGTCTCCGTTCTTCATCAACTATGGGTTCCACCCACGAGTTCCGAAATTACCAATTCTTCCGACAGAAGAGGTTCCAGCTGTAACTTCTAATCTACTACACTTCAGACAAATTTGGAGTAAGATTCATGCTAGTCTTAAAAAGGTTTCTGTCCGATACAAGTTCTTCGCGGATAAGAAACGGCGAGCCGCTCCTCAATACAAGTGTTATGAGCCACGGCTGTGGCTCATTCCTGTTTTGCAGTTTTGTTCTGTATTTCATGTTATACTTTTGTTTATGTTCCCCGTGGGTGTCATGGGGTGCTCGGAGCTCACCCTTAAGGAGGGGATACTGTTATGAACCACAGGTAGTGGTTCATTCCTATTTTATGTTTATTTAGTTGTCTTGCATGCCAGGATTTCCCATTGCTCTGTTTTAGTATGCTCTTGTCTGCTGCCGCTGGTTAGTCTGTGTAATTGCAGCTTGTTCCATGTGTTCAGCCTCACCTGGCTGCTAATTGCATCTTGTCAGTTGGAATCATGCAATAGGCCAGCTGCTCTGGATTATTAATTAGGCCTCTCTGTTATATGCTGGCTGATTACAGTTCACAGACGCTGGTGATATTCCTTGGGTTGCAGTCTGCTTTAAGTTTGAGCTGGTTCCTGTCAGTTCCTGTGTGGATTCCTGTGTGGATTCCTGTGTCAGTCCCTGTGTTGATTCCTGTGTCTGATCCCGTGTCCTACCCTGAGTTCCAGTGGATTCTGCCTGTCCTCCAGTTCTGAAAGTCGGTGTCGGCAGCTTCCTGTTTGCCTATGTCAGTTGCAGAAAGTATCCAGTCCTGTTCAAGCCGGTTGTTCCTGTCCTCAGTGGTCCTGTACTCAGAGATTTGTCATCTTTTCCTGGAGTCTGACTGAGCACCTTTAACATCCTGTGGTGTTCGTGAGTCACGGCGCAGCCGTGTGTTGCGGCTTGTCCGCTTACTGTTTATTATTTAGTATATTTGTGCCCTGGAGCTTTTGCGGAGGATTCCGCTCTCCCTGATCCACTCTGGTATCCAGCGGTGCTGGATAGGAGTAACGGATCAGTGGATCTTTGGTTGTCCTTTTCCCTGGCGGCTAGTCCGCACATACCTTTTGATTTAGTTAGTTAACTTGTAACCCCTGGCCTGGTTGCTTAGTCAGAGGGCCCCTTGTTATCACCCTGTCTCGGATTTCCCTTTGTCTCCCATTAAGACCTGAGGGGGCATCGGGGTTGGGCAGACATAATCCGCCCTTCGAACGCGGCTGCCATGGGCTCAAGCAACCATAGTCTCGCAGGGGATTTCTGATAACACGGGCGAGACAACGGAGTTAGGGCGTCAGGGGTTACTAGGCTTTCCTGCTCCCACAACCAGCATATCTTCCCAGTACTCTGACCTCAGCCATACGATCTCCTCTGGTCTGGAGTACGGGAATCATAACATTATCACCAGCCATACCACAAAAAAGAAATAAAACTTTTTTTTTCTTTTTTGGCCCAGTCCAGTGTCTAGTCTAGAATCCAGTCTTGTCTAGAATTCAGTGTGCAGAATCCAATCCGGTGTCAAGAATCCAGTCCTGTCTAGAATTTGGTGTTTAGAATCCAGTCCGGTGTTTAGAATCCAATCCAGTCCGGTGTTTAGAATCCAGTCCGGTGTTTAGAATCCAGTCCGGTGTTTTAAAAAAAAAAAAAAAAAAAAAGTCTTGTTTTGTTTAGCTAAATTTAGTCTTGTCTTGCCTTGCCTTGTCTTGCCTTGTCTTGTCTAGTTTTAAATCCTCCTATGTCTACTATGCAAGCCCTGCAGGCATCTCTCGCAGCCCTGAACTCTGTATTCAGTGCTTTGAGACCAGAGCGACTAGAAATTTTGCAGCAATCCCTAAAGCAACTGCAAAACCTTCTGACTAAAATCTTGCTTATTTTGCCGGAAGTCGTTGAGAGTACATCTATCTCTAAAGAGACTCTTGTTCACAGTATGGTGACAAGAGAATCCTCTGGTTTAATTGAAGAGAAAAAGTTTAAAAGTTTTCTGCGGCCCAGGCTCTCAGAAGAGGAGCGTCTGCGTCGCAGAAACTTAAACTTATGCCTATATTGTGGGGGTTTAGGCCATTATCTGCAGACCTGTGAGTTGCGCAAGCCAAAGTGTGGTGACGAGTCTTGCCCTCTGGCCAAGTTGAGTCATGATACAAGACCTACTCCTGTCTCTACTGTGGCAGAGGTACTTGTCACACAACCCACACAAAAAAAGCTCTCTGTCCTATAATTGGGGTCCTTGGGCAAGGGAGCCCCATTATAGATTCAGGAATCAAAAGAGAATGTTTCTCTCCTCTCTTGAGGTTCCTGTGGAAGCGGAGTTGCAGGGTCCTGGAGTGGTGCCCGTAGCCCAGGGTCCTGGAGTGGTGCCCGTAGCCCAGGGTCCTGGAGTGGTGCCCGTAGCCCAGGGTCCTGGAGTGGTGCCCGTAGCCCAGGGTCCTGGAGTGGTGCCCGTAGCCCAGGGTCCTGGAGTGGTGCCCGTAGCCCAGGGTCCTGGAGTGGTGCCCGTAGCCCAGGGTCCTGGAGTGGTGCCCGTAGCCCAGAGTGCTGGAGTGGTGCCCGTAGCCCAGAGTGCTGGAGCGGTGCCCGTAGCCCAGAGTGCTGGAGCGGTACCCGATGCCCAGAGTGCTGGAGCGGTACCCGATGCCCAGAGTGCTGGAGCGGTACCCGATGCCCAGAGTGCTGGAGCGGTACCCGATGCCCAGAGTGCTGGAGCGGTACCCGATGCCCAGAGTGCTGGAGCGGTACCCGATGCCCAGAGTGCTGGAGCGGTACCCGATGCCCAGAGTGCTGGAGCGGTACCCGATGCCCAAGCTTATAGAGGGACATCAAATATTGTAGCTCAGGTTTCCATACCAGATGGGGTTTCAGAAGCTGTTACCCCAGGTAGGGACTTGAGGAGCGCAACCTCAGAAAGGGTATCTAAAACCATAGTTCTTGAAGGGAACTCGAGAAGCAAAACCCCAGAAGGGATCTTTGAAGTAATATCCCCAAGTGGGGTCTCGAGAGACGCAGCCCCAAAGAAGGGTCTAGAAGTCGCTTCCCCAGGAAAGAACTTAAGAAGCATAGCATTAGTGGAGGATCTGAACGTTATTGCTTCAGCAAAAGTCCCGGAAGTCATAGTCCCGGGAGAACTTTCGATTATTATCGACTCAGAGAGGGAGGCCGATGGCCCGATCCCAGTCAGGGAGGCCAACGACCCGGTCCCAGTAAAAGAATCCGAGGTGCTGGCCCCAGCGGGGTTCCCGGAGGCCACTGCCCCAGCGGGGTTCCCGGAGGCCACTGCCCCAGTGGGGTTCCCGGAGGCCACTGCCCCAGCGGGGTTCCCGGAGGCCACTGCCCCAGCGGGGTTCCCGGAGGCCACTGCCCCGGGTGGGGTTCAGAAAGTCACTGCCCCGGGTGGGGTTCAGAAAGTCACTACCCCAGGTGGGGTTCAGAAAGTCACTGCCCCGTGTGGGGTTCAGAAAGTCACTGCCCCGTGTGGGGTTCAGAAAGTCACTGCCCCGTGTGGGGTTCAGAAAGTCACTGCCCCGTGTGGGGTTCAGAAAGTCACTGCCCCGGGTGGGGTTCAGAAAGTCACTGCCCCGGGTGGGGTTCAGAGAGTCTCAGCCTCAAGTAAGGGCAATAGTGACCAGGTCCTAGCAAAGCACTTCAGTCAGTCAGATGGGAAGGAAACAGATCCTGACTCTGATATCTCAACATCCATAATCTTTGATGGGGACTTAGCCCAATTTCTGGCGCTTTACAAACACTATTACATTATCATGTTGTCTAGACCATTTCTGGGCATCACTCCAGAGAACATTGTGCTCTATCTTATTTATTCTTTTAAAGGAGAGCCTTTTGAGTGGGCGACCAGCCTAATGAAAGCTGAAGATCCCATTCTTCAGGATCCCCCAGCATTCAGTGATGCAATTATTAAAAGATATGGTTCCAAAGAGATTGGTTCAGGTTCCTCTAAGTCACCCGTCTTGTCTGCTGAGAGTCCACAAAATACTGTAAACTCGGCACAGGAGTCTCAGCCCGTTATTGTGACTGCAGGATGTGCTTTTCTGACTACTTCTTCTAATAATAGTACTTTACCAGAAAGTTCAGTTCCCAAGGGTAAGAGACCTGTCTCTGATTTGAACGCAGCCTTGCTGGGTGGTACCATCAGTTCAGACAATGTTTGGGGAATTACCTTGGTCAGACCTAAAGAGCTTTGTAAAAAGAAGAAGAAGAAAAAGAAATAATTTTTTGACTCTTGCCTTGATAAAAAAAAAAAAAAAAGATTTTTTTTTCCCTTGTCTTGTGTCCAGTGGCCACCATCAAGGGGAGGGCACTGTTACAAGCTGTGGTTGCAGCTTGTTTCTGTTTTCGTGTCTGTTAGACCAATGTGTCAGGTTTTTTTTTTTTTTTGTATCCCTTGTTCTGGATAGTCTGAATTTTGGGGTCTTTTGACCCCTCCTCAAGGGGGGGGTACTGTTATGAGCCACGGCTGTGGCTCATTCCTGTTTTGCAGTTTTGTTCTGTATTTCATGTTATACTTTTGTTTATGTTCCCCGTGGGTGTCATGGGGTGCTCGGAGCTCACCCTTAAGGAGGGGATACTGTTATGAACCACAGGTAGTGGTTCATTCCTATTTTATGTTTATTTAGTTGTCTTGCATGCCAGGATTTCCCATTGCTCTGTTTTAGTATGCTCTTGTCTGCTGCCGCTGGTTAGTCTGTGTAATTGCAGCTTGTTCCATGTGTTCAGCCTCACCTGGCTGCTAATTGCATCTTGTCAGTTGGAATCATGCAATAGGCCAGCTGCTCTGGATTATTAATTAGGCCTCTCTGTTATATGCTGGCTGATTACAGTTCACAGACGCTGGTGATATTCCTTGGGTTGCAGTCTGCTTTAAGTTTGAGCTGGTTCCTGTCAGTTCCTGTGTGGATTCCTGTGTGGATTCCTGTGTCAGTCCCTGTGTTGATTCCTGTGTCTGATCCCGTGTCCTACCCTGAGTTCCAGTGGATTCTGCCTGTCCTCCAGTTCTGAAAGTCGGTGTCGGCAGCTTCCTGTTTGCCTATGTCAGTTGCAGAAAGTATCCAGTCCTGTTCAAGCCGGTTGTTCCTGTCCTCAGTGGTCCTGTACTCAGAGATTTGTCATCTTTTCCTGGAGTCTGACTGAGCACCTTTAACATCCTGTGGTGTTCGTGAGTCACGGCGCAGCCGTGTGTTGCGGCTTGTCCGCTTACTGTTTATTATTTAGTATATTTGTGCCCTGGAGCTTTTGCGGAGGATTCCGCTCTCCCTGATCCACTCTGGTATCCAGCGGTGCTGGATAGGAGTAACGGATCAGTGGATCTTTGGTTGTCCTTTTCCCTGGCGGCTAGTCCGCACATACCTTTTGATTTAGTTAGTTAACTTGTAACCCCTGGCCTGGTTGCTTAGTCAGAGGGCCCCTTGTTATCACCCTGTCTCGGATTTCCCTTTGTCTCCCATTAAGACCTGAGGGGGCATCGGGGTTGGGCAGACATAATCCGCCCTTCGAACGCGGCTGCCATGGGCTCAAGCAACCATAGTCTCGCAGGGGATTTCTGATAACACGGGCGAGACAACGGAGTTAGGGCGTCAGGGGTTACTAGGCTTTCCTGCTCCCACAACCAGCATATCTTCCCAGTACTCTGACCTCAGCCATACGATCTCCTCTGGTCTGGAGTACGGGAATCATAACAACAAGGTTGGTGATAGGGTATGGCTTTCCACATGCAATCTCCGGTTAAAGGTGCCTACTATGAAGTTTGCTCCAAGATTCATCGGTCCTTATCCTGTGCTACAAGTCCTGAATCCTGTGGTCTGTAAGTTGGGTTTACCTTCTCACCTACGTATACCAAATGCCTTCCATGTTTCTCTTCTTCGACCTCTCATCCTTAATCGTTTTCATTCAAAGTCTTCTAGCCCCACCTCAGTAGAAACTGAAACCGGAACAGACTTCAAGATCAAAACTATTCTGGACTCTCGTTACCTTCACAAGAATCTGCACTATCCGGTGGAATGGAAAGGTTATGGTCCTGAGGAGAGAAGTTGGATAAAGGCTTCTGAGGTCTCAGCTCCTCGACTAATCTGGATTTTCCATTATAGACACCCTACGAAACCAGGAAAGTGTCCAGGGGCCACTCCTAGAGGAGGGGGTACTGTCATGCCGCCGCCGCAGCCGCCGTACTTGCCCCTCCGGGGGCGCTGGGTCTCCGGGCGGCCGTCCTCGCTGGCGGTCTCCGGCTCCCGGCGCTCCGTCCAGCGCTCATAGTGTGGACGTCGCGGGTACGCCCGGCGTTCACTGAAGGTGCGGGCGACATCAACAAGTGCTTCCCCAATCAGACGCTGGCAGGAAGTTCAAATTCAGACGCCGGCAGAGCTCCGGCGCCTGAGTATCATCTATTCTGCTACAGAAGTTGTGATCTCCAGAGCTCCCGTATCCCTGTGGTTTCCAACTCTCCCAGACGGACTTCAGCGCCTCCAAGCACCTCAGTGCCTCCAAGCACTTCAGCGCCTACAAGCACCTCAGTGCCTCCAAGCACTTCAGCGCCTCCAAGCACCTCCGTGCCTCCAAGCACTTCAGCGCCTACAAGTACCTCAGTGCCTCCGAGCACCTCCGTGCCTCCGAGCACTTCAGCGCCTCCAAGCACCTCCGTGCCTACAAGCACCTCCGTGCTTCCAAGCACTTCAGCGCCTCCAAGCACCTCAGTGCCTCCAAGCACTTCAGCGCCTACAAGCACCTCGGTGCCTCCAAGCACCTCCGTGCCTCCGAGCACTTCAGCGCCTACAAGCACCTCAGTGCCTCCAAGCACCTCCGTGCCTCCGAGCACTTCAGCGCCTACTAGCACCTCCGTGCCTCCAAGCACTTCAGCGCCTCCAAGCACCTCAGTGCCTCCAAGCACCCAGTGCTCACAAGCGCAGTTTGTGTCTCCAGCATCCGGTACTCTTCACTGATTCATCAGCGCCTTTTCAAGTTCTGTCTTTCAGGAGACCTCCAGCGTCCACACGTGCCTCCTGTCTGCCGACCAAATCCTGCATGAGGAAAACCTATATTCGGCCATCTCTGCTGCTGCCCAGTTGCGGTTCCTCTTCCTGGTCACCGGAAGAAACCCCGAGTCCACAACACTCCCAAACCAAGTCAGTGATAATGTCCAGGGAGCGTCTCTTGCACAGCATGGATCGGACGACTCGCCTACTTATGGATCATGGGTGGATCCTAAATTTCCAAAAATCTCACCTGGAACTGACCCAACGTCTTCAGTTCCTGGGAATGATACTGGATACAGTGTCTCAAAAGGTGTTTCTTCCGATGGACAAGGCCTTGACTATCCAAGCAATGGTCCGCTCAGTGCTCCGTCCTCGCAAGGTATCCATACGTCATTGCATACGCTTGCTGGGCAGGATGGTTGCTGCTTATGAGGCAATCCAATATGGCAGATTTCATGCCCGGCCATTTCAGCTGGATCTGCTGGACAAATGGTCGGGGTCTCACCTTCACATGCATCAGGAAGTGACATTATCTCCAAAAGCCCGCATTTCTCTGTTATGGTGGCTACAAGTTCCTCACCTGGTAGAAGGCAAGAATTTCAATATCCACGCTCGTGGATTCTACTGACAATGGATGCAAGCCTCTGGGGTTGGGGGGCTGTGACCCAAGGGGCCCAGTTCCAGGGGATATGGTCAGTTCAGGAATCTGCTCTGCCGATAAACATCCTGGAACTCTTCTGCAAGTTTCCCATCTCCTGAAGGGTCAGGCAATCCAGGTTCAATCGGACAACGCCACGGCGGTGGCGTGCATACACCGACAAGGGGGAACAAAAAGCAGAGCAGCGATGCGACAAGTGTCAAGAATACTCGTCTGAGCAGAGGCCAATGCAAGGGCCACCTCAGCCATATTAATTCCAGGAGTGGACAACTCGGAAGCGGACTTCCTCAGCAGACACGACCTCCATCCGGGGGAATGGGGCCTACATTCCCAGGTGTTTAAACAGTTAATTCACCTGTTGGCTTCTCATCTCAGACAAAAAGTGAGAAATACATCTGCACTCTTGTGGAAATATGTCAAATTCTTATATATAGAAAAAACTATAATATCCCCAATATTCTTGTGTCTAAATTAGACCTTATACCTCTCTGGGGGTGTGACCCTAATATAACCAAGCTATGTAACAATGCAATAGGAGAACTAGAAGACGGTTGTTAAGTTGGGTGCACAAAGTAAATTTGTTAAATTGATTAGTATTATAAAACGTAGCTTTTATTGCTTATTTTAATATGAAGATGGTCCTTTTAACTAGGGCACATACAGCAAAATATAGAGGTTAAAATGTAAGACATACAGACAAATAGGTGAAAAGGATTGAAGTAATGTGAAAAAGATTCTTAAAAAGAGGCAACACCACAATAACTCCTGCAGTTGTAAATTTTTAATGTGTGATATCCGAGCCGGATATTTCCTTGGGAGGTTATTCAAAATTCATACCTAAATAAACCTATAGAATATCGGCAGTGGCGGATTTAGGGGAGGGGGGCACCAAGGCACGTGCCCCCCCTGTCATTTTTAGTTGATTTTTGTATTTTTATTTTAATTTTATTTTGTGCGCACGCCGCAGCCCTCGCGGTGGCTTGGGGGCGAGGGGCTGCGGGGGCGCCACTGATTTAGTGCAGACTGACATGCGGACGAGCGTCCGCATGTCAGTCTGCGGTCTCGTTTCCTCCGCTGCTGTTAGGAGGGACACGGAGGGCACAGTGCACGCCTCCCTGTGTCCCTCCTGGGTCTCCGGCGGCCGCGGGTCTCATAAAGGAAGTGCCGTTCGTGAGCACTTCCTTTATTAGAGTGACCCGCGGCCGCCGGAGACACAGGAGGGACACAGGGAGGCGTGCACTGTGCCCTCCGTGTCCCTCCTAACAGCAGGGGAGCGGGGGGAGCAGCGGCGGCGGAGGAAGGGGGGGGGGACGCACTGAGGGGGCATATCTGGCACTGGGGGGGAATATCTGGCACTGGGGGCATATTTGGCAGGGGGGGGGGGATATCTGGCACTGGGGACATATATGGCACTGGGGGGAATATCTGGCACTGGGGGCATATGTGGCACTGGGGGGGGGGAATATCTGGCACTGGGGGCATATGTGGCACTGGGGGGGAATATCTGGCACTGGGGCATATGTGGCACTGGGGGCATATATAGCACTGGGGGGGATATCTGGCACTGGGGGCATATGTGGCACTGTCGGGGAATATCTGGCACTGGGGGCATATGTGGCACTGGGGGGGGGAATATCTGGCACTGGGGGCATATGTGGCACTGGGGGGGAATATCTGGCACTGGGGCATATGTGGCACTGGGGGCATATATAGCACTGGGGAGGGATATCTGGCACTGGGGGCATATGTGGCACTGTCCGGGAATATCTGGCACTGGGGGCATATGTGGCACTGGGGGGGTATATGTGTACCTGGCACATGGGGGGGACGACTATATTTGGCACTGGGGCATGTGAGTACCTGGCACCGTGGGGGAATATCTGGCACTGGGGACATATGTGGCACTGGGAGCACAGCCCTAGCAACAAGGACTACCTCCTAGCAACGAGCATGACACCCAGTGCATATAACCCCTGGCAACGAGCATGACACCCAGTGCATGAAACCCCTGGCAACGAGCATGACACCCAGTGCATGAAACCCCTGGCAACGAGCATGACACCCTGAGCATGAAAACCCCTGGCACCGTGCATGGAACCAAGAGCATGAAACCCCTGGCAACGAGCATGACACCCAGTGCATGAAACCCCTGACAACGAGCAGGTATTTGAAAAGTAATTAGAAGCCTTACTGTAGGACTTAATGTGTAATGGGCATTACGGTGTGTGGCATAATGTATCACGGACATTGCGGTGTGTGTCATAATGTAACGAAGCCACGCCCATTCCAACGAAGCCATGCCCCTTATGGTGCCCCCCCCTGTAATTTTTTTCTGGATCCGCCCCTGAATATCGGCATAGGTAATGTAATCCTTGTATGGCTACTTCAGTTTTCGGATTCTATCTTAATCCTCATAGAGACAGTAGCCGGCCAATATCATCTTTAACCTCTTATCGTATCTCAGTCCTTATAGGGATATGAATATCTATATGTCACTCGTGTTCGGCAATTGACATGCTGTGCCAGAGGCAGAACTACCGCCAGTGCAACCAGTGCGTTGCACTGGGGCCCGCCTCTGTCCAGGTGTCCAAAGCATGTAATGAGTCAAACTGACTCATTACATGCTGCTGTGTGCTGAGGGCAACCGCTGCCCGCAGCGCACAGCCACCCGGAAAGAGGAGAGGAGCAGCGGTAGTGTACGGGGGAGAAGGAGGAGGAGGGAGCCGAAGGAGGGAGCCGCAGCAGCGCTTTACTACTGGTGGAGGCGCTGCTGCTGCTGCCCCTCTGCTTCACTATAGGTTGTCTTTTCCGAGAACAGCCTATAGTGAAGCAGAGGGGCAGCAGCAGCAGCGCCTCCACCAATGACACAGCACTGCTGCGGCTCCCTCCTCCTTCTCTGCAGCCCGGGAATCGTCTGACGCTGCACCGAGGAGCCTGAGCCAGTGGAGACGCCGGAGAGGGTAAGTATAATTCTTTCTTTCTGTCTCTTTCTTTCTGTCTCTTTCTTTCTTTGTTGGGACTGCCTGCCACTATGTGTAAAAATGGGGAATCTGCCTGCCGCAATGTGTAAAAACGGTGGACTGCCTGCCTCAATGTGTAAAAAGGGGGAATCTGCCTGCCGCAATGTGTAAAAAGGGGGGACTGCCTGCTGCTATGTGTAAAAATGGGGAATCTGCCTGCCGCTGTGTAAAAAGGGGGAATCTGCCTGCCGTAATGTGTAAAAAGGGGGACGCTGTCTGCCGTAATGTGTAAAAAGGGGGACGCTGTCTGCCGTAATGTGTAACAAGGGCACGCTGTCTGCCGTAATGTGTAAAAAGGGGACGCTGTCTGCCGTTATGTGTAAAAAGTGCACGCTGTCTGCCGTAATGTGTAAAAAGGGGGACGCTGTCTGCCGTAATGTGTAAAAAGAGGTACGCTATCTGCCGTAATGTGTAAAAAGGGGACGCTGTCTGCCGTAATGTGTAAAAAGAGGAATCTGTCCGCTGTAAGGTGTAAAAGGGTCTCTACCTGGTGTAGTGGTGCTACTGTGCGGCGTAATTTGAAGAATGGAGACTACTGTGTACCGTTTTATGAATTGGTATTATTTTGTGGCCACACCCCTTCCCCACGAAGCCACGCCACTATGTATTTTTGCGCGCGCCTACGATGCGCACTGCCCCTACGACGCGCACTGCCCCTATGGTGCGCACTGCCCCTGTTTTGCATGCAGTGGTGGGGCTCCGATGCCGTTTCTTGCACACAGTGCTAAAATGTCTAGTTACGGCACTGTTGCTAGGTATCCATTTCTCTGGCCCTGAGCAGGTCCCCCTCACCAGATCCTCTCCAGGGGTGAGGGGGTGGACTTGGATGGGATGTGGGGGGGGGGGGGGGGGCGCAAAGCATTTTGTCGCACCTGGGCCCACCACTCGCTAGTTCTGCCACTGTACTGTGCACAAACTGCAGTAAGTGTAATTGGTCCCAATAGTGCTTTAAATTGTCTTTTATTCCACATAAAAGGTATGTCGTGTTTATATTGGAGTTATCATCAGCACCTGTAGGAGTAATTAATAAACAAGAGAGATGCACAAATTAATTAATGTGCTTCATGAAGTCACTTGTTACTCCTATATTGTGTCAATCCCCTAGATGTCTGTTTATGACAGTTAGTTGGCACAGTTCATTGTAAAGGTATTGGTACTTATATGGATACCATAGGTTGTGCTCACTTCAAGCAAGGGTAATCCCAAAGGGATATGAGAATTATTCCTATATATAGATACTGTATATCACTTCTATATTGATTCTAAAATAAATATATTGGAGCTGTGCTTCATATATTATTGATATTCAGTGATATTCCGATAAAGTCTGCACTGTCTGTTGAATTATGACAGGAGAATGTTTCTCTTATAGGCCCTACACATTTGACGATTGGCCACCGAGGTGCCCGACGGCCGATACGGCCGACGGGCGACCCGGCGGCGGGGGGGCAGTGACGGGGGGAGTGAAGTTTCTACACTCCCCCCGTCACCCGGCTCCGTAGACGTGCAGGCAAATATGGACGATCTCGTCCATATTGGCCTGCATGCACAGCCGACATGGCCCCAGCGATGAACGAGCGCGGGGCCGCGCATCGTTCATCGCTGGTGCCTTTACACTGCACGATATGAACGTTATCTCGTTCATTAATGAACGAGATCGTTCATATCGTGCAGTGATGTCGCCCAGTGTGTAGGGCCCATTAGACCTTATGCTTGTAAAGAGAGAAAGGGCAACAATTGTTGCAAGTGACTTCTAGATAGAAATAGAGGATCTACAATGTATCCTTTGAATCATAACTCATGCAGGTATCTCTTGTTCACACCAAAATTATGTGGAAAAAGATTAAAGAGATGAGACTTTGCATCTCATGTTTATATACCTATAATAAGGAATTATCTCAGTCAGCTACGGATAAATGTCGTCACCGTCATATAATTATACCCTAGATATTCCCCTTGCAATCGGCTGTCATATCCTGTGCTAGGTTATGCCGTTCTTATAAGCAATATGCTGTTCCTATCCTGATTGCTGTGTCTCTAATAATAGCAGTCTAAATGCTCAATGGTAAAATATTGATGTATTTGCACAGCATACAGCAACACATAGGATCAGCGGTAGCTTGATAGCAATAGGATATTGACTTCTTATGTGGGTTTAACCTAGGTATTTCCCATGCAGACAACTTTAGTCACCCATGCTGGGTTCTGTAACTCTTAGGAGCAGGCTGCTATCTTGATAATCAGTGCCCATTAAACTAACATTGATAATTTTTACACATTTTTACAACATTGCATTAACATATATGGAGGGTGGTGTCACTATGCTGTCATTGTTCCAGAACGAGGGATCCGCAGGCTGTAGCAGTGGACGCTCTGACGACTCCTTGGACATACCAGTTTGTGTATCTGTTCCCTCCTCTACCGCTAATCCCAAGGGTTCTAAAAAGACTAAGGGAAAGCGTTCAAGCAATTCTAATTGCCACGGATTGGCCTCAACGGGCGTGGTACTCTGACCGCCTAACCATGGCTCTGGGGATCCCTGGCCTCTGCCACTTTAAAGGGATCTTCTTCAACAAGGTCTGTTCGTCTATCCAGACTTACAGCGGCTACGTTTGATGGCTTGGAAGTTGAGAGGGAGATTCTAGCTAGAAAAGGTCTTCCCTCCCGGGTTATTTCCACCATGGTCCAGGGCAGGAAGATGGTTACGTCAAAACATTATCATTGTATCTGGAAAAAGAATGTTTCCTGGTGTGAAAGTAGGAAGGTTTCTCCCGTGGAATTTAGAATAGGTCGCTTTCTACTTTTCCTGCAAGCGGGAGTGGATATGGGCCCACAGTTAGGCTCCATCAAAGTCCAGATTTCGGCGCTCTCTATTTTCTTCCAGAAACAACTTGCCATGTTGCCAGAAGTACAAACTTTCCTACAAGGAGTTCTACATATGCAACCGCCCTTCATACCTCCCACGGCTCCGTGGGATCTCAATGTGGTTCTATCCTTTCTTCAATCGACTGGTTTGATCCCTTACATAGGGTGGAGTTAAAATTTCTTATCTGGGAGACTGTGATGTTTTTAGCATTGGCGTCTGCCAGACGTGTCCCTGAATTGGGGTCCTTATCCTGTAAGAGCCCTTATTTGATTTTTCATGAAGACAGGACAGACCTCGGGACCCGACCTCAGTTTTTGCCAAAAGTGGTGTCAGCTTTTCATGTGTATCAACTCATTGTGATTCCGGTGTTGTCTGACGCCTCCATTGGTCCAGAGTCCTTGGATGTGGTGAGTGCTCTAGAGATTTATGTCAAGAGGACGGCTCATCATCGGAAATCTGACTCGCTGTTTGTCCTTTATGATGCCACCAATATTGGTTGTCCGGCTTCTAAGCAATCAATTGCTCGTTCGCTCAGGTTGACCATTCACCAAGCTTATACTTCGGCGGCTCTGCCTTTGCCGATGTCTATTCAGGCCCACTCGACGAGCTCTGTGGGCTCTTCCTAGGCGGCTGCCCGGGGTGTCTCGGCCTTACAGTTGTGCCGAGCTGCTACTTGGTCTGGTTCGAACACTTTTGTTAAGTTCTATCGGTTCGACACCTTGGCCAAGGATGACCTTCAGTTTGGTCAGGCAGTGTTACAGGGTCTCAGCACTCTTCCACCCATTTGGGAGCTTTGGGACTTCTCCATGGTAAACTGAGCGTTTTCCGGGAGTGTGCTAAAAAACGCAGGCATGCCAGCCAAAAACGCAGGAGTGGCTGGGGAAACGGGGGAGTGGCTGGCCGAATGCAGGGCGTGTTTGTGACGTCAAACCAGGAACCAAACAGTCTGCAGTGATCGCAAGCTAGGAGTAGGTCTGGAGCTACTCAGAAACTGCAGGGAAATATTTAATAGCAGAACTGCTAACCTTTCGTTAGCAATTCTGCTAAGCTAAGATACACTCCGAGAGGGCGGCGGCCTAGCGTGTGCACTGCTGCTAAAAGCAGCTAACGAGCGAACAACTCGGAATGAGGGCCACAGTACATAGTACAAACAATTTAGTATTACAACAAGCAAAAAAATTACAAAAAGAGAAACGCATAATGCAGGGTTGAAGCCGTCATTTTGGGTCGGTAATTACACAGGTTATCTGTTCCACCCACAAAAGGTACCAGGTGAGGCAGCCATTTTGGGTGAACTATATAAGATTACCCTGTGTGGAATCGGTCGTGCCTAGAAGAGATGAGACAAAATGTGGTGATTGCAGTGACCTAACGCTAGGGGTAGGGTCCCAACATAAACAGGAGAGATGTGTATTTTTCCTCCCGTCCACGAGCCCCCAGGTGAGGCAGCCATGTTGGGTGCACAACGAAGGTTACACTGTGGGAAATAAGCCAAACAAGGGCCCAAGCACATATGGGAACAACTGACCCGTGTGTAGTGTGATATACGCTGTAGGAATTGCGCAGTAGAGGTGTACGTATAGTAGAGGTACAGTAGACATATAGCACACAGTGGGAGTTACAGGAAGAAAATATAAGAGTGTATCACAGTGGCATAGCAGGCGATACTGAACAATGGTATGGGCAGTATATAAAGAGTCTAGCAATATTAAAGTTATAAGGTCCAATTAGAACAGTAGGAGCCTCTGTGGGGAGGGAAGTAATACAGGGGGTCATTCCGAGTTGATCGCTAGCTGCCGTTGTTCGCAGCGGAGCGATCAGGCTAAAAATCTGCATTTCTGCGCATGCGTGTGCACCGCAATGTGCACGCGCGACATACGGATACAAAGTCCTTTGTGGTTTTGCACAGGTTCTAGCAACGTTTTCATTCGCACTGGTGGCCGCAAGAAGATTGACAGGAAAGGGGCGTTTCTGGCTGTCAAGCGAGTGCTTAGAAAAATGCAGGCGTGCCAGGGAAAACACAGGCGTGGCTGGGCAAACGCTGGGCGGGTGTGTGACGTCAAAAGCCAACCCTCCAATGTTAGAATCAACGCACACGAAGAGTAAGTCCAGGGCTGGTCTTGTTTTGCACAAAATGTTTTTGCAGGCGCTCTGCTGCACAGGCGTTCGCACTTCTGCAAAGCGAAAAATACATTCCCCAGTGGGCGGCGACAATGCGTTTGCGCGGCTGCTAAAAACTGCTAGCGAGTGATCAACTCAGAATGACCCCCAAAACCTATTAAAATTAAAAAAGAAAATAATTTGGGACAGCCCCATGGACGAAGCTGCTGACACATGGTCAGTTCAGCTGGATCCCATGGCACCCTGCCGCAGGCAGTGCTGTCCTGATCGCTGGGCTGTGGGGGAGAATGGGCCCACCGATGTCTGGCCAGGTAAAGCAGCCAGGTAGGGGAGTGGGCAGCAGGATGGTGATCCACGTTCTTTCTTATAGCCAATGCAGTCAGCCACACAGCAGCCTGGCAAAATGGCAGCCACCATACAGTCCCAACAATCTCTTCCTCCCATTCCCGTTCACTGCGATGGGCAAGCCTGGGGTCATCAGTTGGAGATACCAAGTTGCAGGGGTGGGCAAGAGGAGACAGAGGGACCAGTGCGTGCTGCGAGGCGGCCTGGTGGGTTCTGGGGGATGGTGGGGGAGGCAGCACAGCTCCCAGGTGACAGTCCTGCAGCCATAGGCAGATTAAGGAGGGGGGCACAGGGGATACTGTACCCCATGCCCCCCCTTTGTCAGGACTCCCAGCTGGAGCACGCTGACATCACTAGCTCTCCCTCTTGTGCAGCAGCCAGAATGCAAGAAGCACAGTATGTAGTGTAGGCAGAGACACAGAAGTATCAGGATTCATGAGATACAGTACCAATAGAGCTTCCTGACCAGAGGAGAGATATCAGGGGTGAGAAAGCTGTAAGTGACCGAGGGATCCCAGCTTCTCCTCCTCCTCTTCTGTGTTGAAATACTGCACCTTTCTTATCAATTAACTAGTTCAACACAGGTGACACCAATCATATACTAAGAGAGAAGTCCAGGCTTGTACCTCCTGGAATGGGTCATGTTGGGAGGCATGCACAATCTAATATTTACCAACCCCCTTTGCTTGAGCCCTATTGTCTTAAGTGACCCGGGCAAGGCTTAATCCAGCCCCTGCCTGCAGCACCGAGATCCGAGTCACCCGGGTCCCACCGGCAACCTTATCAGTGGAGGGACAAGCCAGGACTTCAGCCCGGGGGTCCATCCCCGACTCTGGGGCGACTCTGGTTTATCTCAGGGGGCCCGGTTTGAAAGAAACACTGGGTCCCAGAGTGGAGAGCTCAATGGAGTGCGACCGCTCTGTACAGTGGCCAGAAATACAGGATTGTACCAGGATGGAAGCTTCCATTATCTGTGTGAATTCCTTCATTATATATGTTCAGTATCGGGTCACTTGCAAATAATAGAATAGAATTTTTGAAGGTCTGATGTGGTTCTTCACCAGCTTAATCGTGACATCCGGGCTTTGCGGTACAGGACTTTAGGCTCAGGTGGTGAGTAGCTATGATGGATGGGCCAGTGTTTGTGGACTTGGGGGCTTGCTGTGTGTATTGTGTGCTGATCTGGGTTCTCTTTGTATTGTAGTGGAGAGCAGCATCTCTATCAGACACCCGCTAGTTCCAGTGTTTGTTCTATCAAACAGGTGTCATATATTTTGGTCACTGATTTGTTGGTGTAGTTTTTGTCCTTGAACTTCAAAGTCGTCTAGCTTCGAACAATTGCGTCTTATAGGTTTAAACCATCCTAGTGTCCTACTACTGAGCCAATCTGGATGGTGGCTGCTTGACATAATACAATAAATGTTATTAAGACACTACTGTATTCTCTCTTGACTATATAATACTTCCTTAAATGATTTTGCATAATAAAAATTATTATTAAAACAAAATGATATTGTGTACAAATAGGGCACGTATATAGGGGGTCATTCCGACCCGATCGCTCGCTGCAATTTAGCACAGCTACGATCAACTCGGAATGACCCCCATAGAACAGTGTGAAGCTGCATCTCTATGCTATAGCTGGATGTAAGAGTCCGGATCTGGATGCATAACCTAGAAATACTGCTATAGTTTCAGTTGGAAATACCTTGAGTTAAATGAGACCGACAACACACACAAGAAACGGCAACTTTACGCCAACATTTTTACGCCTACTTTCCATGTAAGAGAACCTGATATAAATAACCATTGATGAAAGGCTAGCACTAAAGCACACTTATATGTATTGGTACTTGGTAGAAAAATGAACACAATGGACCCTATACTGGGCAGAATAAAATAATACTATAGCACAGTAGCTCCCACACTGTGGCCCTCATTCCGAGTTGTTCGCTCACTAGCTGCTTTTAGCAGCTTTGCACACGTAAGCCGCCGCCTACTGGGAGTGAATCTTAGCTTATCAAAATTGCGACCGAAAGATTCGCAATATTGCGAAAAGACTTCTCTGTGCAGTTTCTGAGTAGCTCGAGACTTACTCCTACACTGCGATCAGTTCAGTCAGTTTCGTTCCTGGTTTGACGTCACAAACACACCCAGCGTTCGCCCAGACACTCCCCCGTTTCTCCAGCCACTCCTGCGTTTTTCCCAGAAACAGCAGCGTTTTTTCACACACTCCCATAAAACGGCCAGTTTCCACCCAGAAACACCCACTTCCTGTCAATCACACTACGATCACCAGAACGAAGAAATTTCTTCGTTAAGCCGTGAGTAAAATACCAAACATTTTGCAAATTTACTTGGCGCAGGCGCACTGCGAACATTGCGCATGCGCAGTTTGCGACAAATCGCTCCGTTGGAAAAAACACTAACGAGCGAACAACTCGGAATGAGGGCATGTGTGCCTAGGCTCCTACTGCAGGTGGGCCTCGGGTTGGTGGTCCAGGCCCAAATGAAATTATTTATGGTCAAAGTAATAGGAAAACCAGGGCTGGTGGCAGCCAATCATAACACATGCGGACAAGCAGAAGCACAACTGTGCACCACCACATAACTGACCCTAAGGGCGGGATGTACTAAATGGAACATGAGATAACCCCTCATTTCCCACATTTTCTGAATGCACTAACATCTGGCCGTTGGGACAGCGCCGTAAAGGGGATCGCCAGCTTTTGCTGGCGATACCCCATAGAACCCTATTGGATCCCTCCCAGCATGTCCCGCGGCCGCCCTGTCACTCTGCGCATGCCCGGAAGTCAGGAAGACGCCGGAGATCGCGAAGGACAGCTCTTATCGGAAGAGCTGTCCTTCGCAATGCTAATTGCATGTGTAAGTACACGTGCCAGTAGCATCGTGATGATCGGCGGCGATGTCACTTAGTACATCCCGCCCTAAGGGTGAAATGTAGGCACAATTTACGTAATTTAAAAATGTTTTCAAAATGTATCAATAAAAAATGTTTATTCTAGGGGTGCCATGAGAAAAAAATGCTGATAATCTAGAGCGCCGTGATTCAAGAACGTCTGGGAACCGCTGGTGGAGCACATTGCTGCTGTAGTAAAAGGATCCAGATATCGTTTAGTAATAATACGATTAGCGATCCAAAGGCAGAATTTATTATAATAATACATGTTTTTGGTATTATTAGGCACCTTTATAGTACAGGAATCTCACTAATTTCTGCCATATCTTTTTGGTCCTCACCCCGTAAATAATTGGGTTCAATGTTGGTGGAACCAACAGATAGACATTGGCAATGCTAATGTGGATTTGTGGTCCGATGTTGTGACCAAAGCGGTGGGTGAGGAAAGTGAAGGTGGCGGTGCTGTAAAACACTAAGATGACAGTGATATGAGATGTGCAGGTGCTAAGGGCTTTCCGTCCGGCCTGCTTGGTGGGGAGGTTGAAGACAGTGCAGAAGATGAGGACATAGGAGGTTATTGTACATAGGAGATCAAAGGCACCTATCATAGAGGCCACGGTCAAGCTGTAGGCCTTGCTGATGCTGGAGTCCCCACAAGTTAGTTTGATAACAGCCATGAACTCACAGTACGTGTGAGGGATGATGTTGTCCTCACAGAAAATTAAGGTTTTAACAATGAATGGGTGAGGTAAGAAAAATACTATGGCCCGAGACACCACACAAAGTCCAATGGTAAGAACTGCTTTATTGTTCAAAATGGCTGAGTGACGGAGTGGATTGCAAATGGCCACGTAGCGATCATAAGCCATAGCCAAGAAAAAGCCGGACTCCATGGCGGTGAAGGAGTGAATGATGAACATTTGGGTCAGGCAAGCTTCAAAACAGATCTCCTGGAAATTAAACCAAAAGATGCCCAACATTTTTGGGATAGCTGAAGAGGACAAAACTAAATCAGTCATAGCTAACATGGAAAAGAAGAAGTACATGGGCTGATGAAGGCTCTTTTCAGATCTGATGATCACTAGGATGATAATGTTCCCGAAGACGGCAACAAAGTACATACCAAAGAAGGGGATAGAAATCCAACACTGAACTTCTTCCAGTCCCGGTATTCCAAGCAAAATGAAGACACGTGGATGGGTGTAATTCAGCAGTAGCATGGTGGACAGCTCCTTATATAGTCCTGAAATTATAGAGTGATATTAAATCACCAAATTGTTATGTAGCTCATATTGTTTGTTAGAAGTTGCAATAAATATGAGACGCATATCTTTTTTACTGTGCAATCTTATAGAACATCATGCTGATGAAAAACAACAGCTAACCAATACTAACTGTAACACCATTACTAGACCAGTGAGGTAATTCTGACCATGCAGAGGAAAATAAGAACATTAACCATGCTGAGGAACATCAGTTACAGGGCACTAACCATGCTGAGGTACATCAGTTACAGGGCACTAACCATGCTGAGGTACATCAGTTACAGGACACTAACCATGTTGAGGAACATCAGTTACAGGTCACTAACCACGCTGAAGAACATAAGTTAAAGAACATTAACCACACTAAGGAACATCAGTTACAGGACACTAACCATGTTGAGGAATATCAGTTACAGGGCACTAACCATGCTCAGGAACATCAGTAACAGGTCACTAACCATGCTGAAGAACATCAGTTACAGGACACTAACCATGCTGAAGAACATCAGTTACAGGACACTAACCATGTTGAAGAACATCAGTTACAGGACACTAACCATGCTGAGGAACATCAGTGACAGGGCACTAACCATGCTGAGGAACATCAGTTACAGGACACTAACCATGCTGAGGAACATCAGTTACAGGACACTAACCATGTTGAGGAACATCAGTTACAGGGCACTAACCATGCTGAGGAACATCAGTTACAGGACACTAACCATGCTGAGGAACATCAGTTACAGGGCACTAACCATGTTGAGGAATATCAGTTACAGGGCACTAACCATGCTGAGGAACATCAGTTACAGGACACTAACCATGTTGAGGAACATCAGTTACAGGACACTAACCATGCTGAAGAACATCAGTTACAGGACACTAACCATGTTGAGGAACATCAGTTACAGGGCACTAACCATGCTGAGGAACATCAGTTACAGGACACTAAACATGTTGAGGAACATCAGTTACAGGTCACTAACCATGCTGAAGAACATCAGTTACAGGACATTAACCATGTTGAGGAACATCAGTTACAGGACACTAACCATGTTGAGGAACATCAGTTACAGGACACTAACCATGTTGAGGAACATCAGTTACAGGGCACTAACCATGCTGAGGAACATCAGTTACAGGACACTAACCATGTTGAGGAACATCAGTTACAGGGCACTAACCATGCTGAGGAACATCAGTTACAGGACACTAACCATGCTGAGGAACATCAGTTACAGGGCACTAACCACGCTAAAGAACATCAGTTACAGGACACTAACCACACTAAGGAACATCAGTTACAGGACACTAACCATGTTGAGGAACATCAGTTACAGGACACTAACCATGTTGAGGAACATCAGTTACAGGACACTAACCATGTTGAGGAACATCAGTTACAGGGCACTAACCATGCTGAGGAACATCAGTTACAGGACACTAACCATGCTGAGGAACATCAGTTTCAGGACACTAACCATGCTGAAGAACATCAGTTACAGGTCACTAACCATGCTGAAGAACATCAGTTACAGGACACTAACCATGCTCAGGAACATCAGTTACAGGTCACTAACCATGCTGAAGAACATCAGTTACAGGACACTAACCATGCTGAGGAACATCAGTTACAGGTCACTAACCATGCTGAGGAACATCAGTTACAGGACACTAACCATGTTGAGGAACATCAGTTACAGGGCACTAACCATGCTGAGGAACATCAGTTACAGGGCACTAACCATGCTGAGGAACATCAGTTACAGGGCACTAACCATGCTGAGGAACATCAGTTACAGGACACTAACCATGCTGAGGAACATCAATTACAGGACACTAACCATGCTGAAGAACATCAGTTACAGGTCACTAACCATGCTGAAGAACATCAGTTACAGGACACTAACCATGCTGAAGAACATCAGTTACAGGACACTAACCATGCTGAGGAACATCAGTTACAGGTCACTAACCATGCTGAGGAACATCAGTTACAGGACACTAACCATGTTGAGGAACATCAGTTACAGGTCACTAACCATGCTGAGGAACATCAGTTACAGGACACTAACCATGCTGAAGAACATCAGTTACAGGACATTAACCATGTTGAGGAATATCAGTTACAGGGCACTAACCATGCTGAGGAACATCAGTTACAGGGCACTAACCATGCTGAGGAACATAAGTTAAAGAACATTAACCACACTAAGGAACATCACTCACAGTACACTAACCATGTTGAGGAACATCAGTAACAGGACACTAACCATGCTCAGGAACATCAGTAACAGGACACTAACCATCCTCAGGAACATCAGTAACAGGACACTAACCATGCTCAGGAACATCAGTAACAGGACACTAACCATGCTCAGGAACATCAGTAACAGGACACTAACCATGCTCAGGAACATCAGTTACAGGACACCAACAATGCTCAGGAACATCAGTAACAGGACACTAACCATGCTCAGGAACATCAGTTACAGGACACTAACAATGCTCAGGAACATCAGTTACAGGACACCAACAATGCTGAGGAACATCAGTTACAGGACACTAACCATGCTCAGGAACATCAGTTACAGGTCACTAACCATGCTGAGGAACATCAGTTACAGGTCACTAACCATGCTGAAGAACATCAGTTACAGGACACTAACCATGTTGAGGAACATCAGTTACAGGACACTAACCATGCTGAGGAACATCAGTTACAGGACACTAACCATGCTCAGGAACATCAGTTACAGGTCACTAACCATGCTGAGGAACAACAGTTACAGGGCACTAACCATGTTGAGGAACATCAGTTACAGGACACTAACCATGTTGAGGAACATCAGTTACAGGACACTAACCATGTTGAGGAACAACAGTTACAGGGCACTAACCATGTTGAGGAACATCAGTTACAGGGCACTAACCATGCTGAAGAACATCAGTTACAGGACACTAACCATGTTGAGGAACATCAGTTACAGGGCACTAACCATGTTGAGGAACATCAGTTACAGGGCACTAACCATGCTGAAGAACATCAGTTACAGGACACTAACCATGTTGAGGAACATCAGTTACAGGGCACTAACCATGTTGAGGAACATCAGTTACAGGGCACTAATCATGCTGAGGAACATCAGTTACAGGGCACTAACCATGCTGAAGAACATCAGTTACAGGACACTAACCATGCTGAAGAACATCAGTTACAGGACACTAACCATGCTGAAGAACATCAGTTACAGGACACTAACCATGTTGAGGAACAGCAGTTACAGGGCACTAACCATGTTGAGGAACATCAGTTACAGGGCACTAACCATGCTGAAGAACATCAGTTGCAGGACACTAACCATGTTGAGGAACATCAGTTACAGGGCACTAACCATGCTGAAGAACATCAGTTACAGGACACTAACCATGTTGAGGAACATCAGTTACAGGGCACTAACCATGTTGAGGAACATCAGTTACAGGGCACTAATCATGCTGAGGAACATCAGTTACAGGGCACTAACCATGCTGAAGAACATCAGTTACAGGACACTAACCATGCTGAAGAACATCAGTTACAGGACACTAACCATGCTGAAGAACATCAGTTACAGGACACTAACCATGTTGAGGAACATCAGTTACAGGGCACTAACCATGTTGAGGAACATCAGTTACAGGGCACTAACCATGCTGAAGAACATCAGTTACAGGACACTAACCATGTTGAGGAACATCAGTTACAGGGCACTAACCATGTTGAGGAACATCAGTTACAGGGCACTAACCATGCTGAAGAACATCAGTTACAGGGCACTAACCATGCTGAAGAACATCAGTTACAGGACACTAACCATGCTCAGGAACATCAGTAACAGGACACTAACCATGCTCAGGAACATCAGTAACAGGACACTAACCATGCTCAGGAACATCAGTAACAGGACACTAACCATGCTCAGGAACATCAGTTACAGGACACTAACCATGCTCAGGAACATCAGTAACAGGACACTAACCATCCTGAAGAACATCAGTAACAGGACACTAACCATGCTCAGGAACATCAGTAACAGGACACTAACCATGCTCAGGAACATCAGTTACAGGACACTAACCATGCTCAGGAACATCAGTAACAGGACACTAACCATGCTGAAGAACATCAGTAACAGGACACTAACCATGCTCAGGAACATCAGTAACAGGACACTAACCATGCTCAGGAACATCAGTAACAGGACACTAACCATCCTGAAGAACATCAGTTACAGGACATTAACCATGTTGAGGAACATCAGTTACAGGGCACTAACCATGCTGAGGACATCAGTTACAGGGCACTAACCATGCTGAAGAACATCAGTTACAGGACATTAACCATGTTGAGGAACATCAGTTACAGGGCACTAACCATGCTGAGGACATCAGTTACAGGGCACTAACCATGCTGAAGAACATCAGTTACAGGACACTAACCATTTTGAGGAACATCAGTTACAGGGCACTAACCATGCTGAGGAACATCAGTTACAGGACACTAACCATGCTCAGGAACATCAGTTACAGGGCACTAACCATGCTGAGGAACATCAGTAACAGGGCACTAACCATGCTCAAGAACATCAGTTACAGGACATTAACCATGCTGAGGAACATCAGTTACAAGACAC
This sequence comes from Pseudophryne corroboree, assembly GCF_028390025.1. Classification (NCBI taxonomy): domain Eukaryota; kingdom Metazoa; phylum Chordata; class Amphibia; order Anura; family Myobatrachidae; genus Pseudophryne; species Pseudophryne corroboree. Next base: position 13,193,229 of record NC_086445.1, on the reverse strand, counting down.
TAACAATGCTCAGGAACATCAGTAACAGGACACTAACCATGCTGAGGAACATCAGTAACAGGACACTAACCATGCTGAAGAACATCAGTAACAGGACACTAACCATGCTGAAGAACATCAGTTACAGGACACTAACCATGCTGAGGAACATCAGTTACAGGACACTAACCATGTTGAGGAACATCAGTTACAGGACACTAACCATGTTGAGGAACATCAGTTACAGGGCACTAACCATGCTGAGGAACATCAGTTACAGGACACTAACCATGCTGAGGAACATCAGTTACAGGACACTAACCATGTTGAGGAACATCAGTTACAGGGCACTAACCATGCTGAGGAACATCAGTTACAGGACACTAACCATGCTGAGGAACATCAGTTACAGGGCACTAACCACGCTGAAGAACATCAGTTACAGGACACTAACCACACTAAGGAACATCAGTTACAGGACACTAACCATGTTGAGGAACATCAGTTACAGGACACTAACCATGTTGAGGAACATCAGTTACAGGACACTAACCATGTTGAGGAACATCAGTTACAGGGCACTAACCATGCTGAGGAACATCAGTTACAGGACACTAACCATGCTGAGGAACATCAGTAACAGGACACTAACCATGCTCAGGAACATCAGTTACAGGACACTAACCATGCTGAAGAACATCAGTTACAGGTCACTAACCATGCTGAAGAACATCAGTTACAGGACACTAACCATGCTCAGGAACATCAGTTACAGGACACTAACCATGCTGAGGAACATCAGTAACAGGGCACTAACCATGCTGAGGAACATCAGTTACAGGACACTAACCATGCTGAAGAACATCAGTTACAGGTCACTAACCATGCTGAAGAACATCAGTTACAGGACACTAACCATGCTCAGGAACATCAGTTACAGGTCACTAACCATGCTGAAGAACATCAGTTACAGGACACTAACCATGCTGAGGAACATCAGTTACAGGTCACTAACCATGTTGAGGAACATCAGTTACAGGTCACTAACCATGCTGAAGAACATCAGTTACAGGACATTAACCATGTTGAGGAATATCAGTTACAGGGCACTAACCATGCTGAGGAACATCAGTTACAGGACACTAACCATGCTGAGGAACATCAGTAACAGGGCACTAACCATGCTGAGGAACATCAGTTACAGGACACTAACCATGCTGAAGAACATCAGTTACAGGTCACTAACCATGCTGAAGAACATCAGTTACAGGACACTAACCATGCTCAGGAACATCAGTTACAGGTCACTAACCATGCTGAAGAACATCAGTTACAGGACACTAACCATGCTGAGGAACATCAGTTACAGGTCACTAACCATGTTGAGGAACATCAGTTACAGGTCACTAACCATGCTGAAGAACATCAGTTACAGGACATTAACCATGTTGAGGAATATCAGTTACAGGGCACTAACCATGCTGAGGAACATCAGTTACAGGACACTAACCATGTTGAGGAACATCAGTTACAGGTCACTAACCATGCTGAGGAACATCAGTTACAGGACACTAACCATGTTGAGGAACATCAGTTACAGGTCACTAACCATGCTGAAGAACATCAGTTACAGGACATTAACCATGTTGAGGAATATCAGTTACAGGGCACTAACCATGCTGAGGAACATCAGTTACAGGGCACTAACCATGCTGAGGAACATCAGTAACAGGACACTAACCATGCTCAGGAACATCAGTAACAGGACACTAACAATGCTCAGGAACATCAGTAACAGGACACTAACCATCCTCAGGAACATCAGTAACAGGACACTAACCATGCTCAGGAACATCAGTAACAGGACACTAACCATGCTCAGGAACATCAGTAACAGGACACTAACCATGCTCAGGAACATGAGTAACAGGACACTAACCATGCTCAGGAACATCAGTTACAGGACACTAACCATGCTCAGGAACATCAGTAACAGGACACTAACCATGCTCAGGAACATCAGTTACAGGACACCAACAATGCTCAGGAACATCAGTAACAGGACACTAACCATGCTCAGGAACATCAGTTACAGGACACTAACAATGCTCAGGAACATCAGTTACAGGACACCAACAATGCTGAGGAACATCAGTTACAGGACACTAACCATGCTCAGGAACATCAGTTACAGGTCACTAACCATGCTGAGGAACATCAGTTACAGGTCACTAACCATGCTGAAGAACATCAGTTACAGGACACTAACCATGTTGAGGAACATCAGTTACAGGACACTAACCATGTTGAGGAACAACAGTTACAGGGCACTAACCATGTTGAGGAACATCAGTTACAGGACACTAACCATGTTGAGGAACATCAGTTACAGGACACTAACCATGTTGAGGAACAACAGTTACAGGGCACTAACCATGTTGAGGAACATCAGTTACAGGGCACTAACCATGCTGAAGAACATCAGTTACAGGACACTAACCATGTTGAGGAACATCAGTTACAGGGCACTAACCATGTTGAGGAACATCAGTTACAGGGCACTAACCATGTTGAGGAACATCAGTTACAGGGCACTAACCATGCTGAGGAACATCAGTAACAGGACACTAACCATGCTGAAGAACATCAGTTACAGGACACTAACCATGTTGAGGAACATCAGTTACAGGGCACTAACCATGTTGAGGAACATCAGTTACAGGGCACTAACCATGCTGAAGAACATCAGTTACAGGACACTAACCATGTTGAGGAACATCAGTTACAGGGCACTAACCATGTTGAGGAACATCAGTTACAGGGCACTAACCATGCTGAAGAACATCAGTTACAGGACACTAACCATGTTGAGGAACATCAGTTACAGGGCACTAACCATGTTGAGGAACATCAGTTACAGGGCACTAACCATGCTGAAGAACATCAGTTACAGGGCACTAACCATGCTGAAGAACATCAGTTACAGGACACTAACCATGCTCAGGAACATCAGTAACAGGACACTAACCATGCTCAGGAACATCAGTAACAGGACACTAACCATGCTCAGGAACATCAGTAACAGGACACTAACCATGCTCAGGAACATCAGTTACAGGACACTAACCATGCTGAAGAACATCAGTAACAGGACACTAACCATGCTCAGGAACATCAGTAACAGGACACTAACCATGCTGAAGAACATCAGTTACAGGACATTAACCATGTTGAGGAACATCAGTTACAGGGCACTAACCATGCTGAAGAACATCAGTTACAGGACATTAACCATGTTGAGGAACATCAGTTACAGGGCACTAACCATGCTGAGGACATCAGTTACAGGGCACTAACCATGCTGAAGAACATCAGTTACAGGACACTAACCATGTTGAGGAACATCAGTTACAGGGCACTAACCATGCTCAGGAACATCAGTTACAGGGCACTAACCATGCTGAGGAACATCAGTTACAAGACACTAACCATGCTGAGGAACATCAGTAACAGGGCACTAACCATGCTGAGGAACATCAGTAACAGGGCACTAACCATGCTCAGGAACATCAGTTACAGGACATTAACCATGCTCAGGAACATCAGTTACAGGACACTAACCATGCTGAGGAACATCAGTAACAGGGCACTAACCATGCTCAGGAACATCAGTTACAGGACACTAACCATGCTCAGGAACATCAGTTACAGGACACTAACCATGCTGAGGAACATCAGTAACAGGACACTAACCATGCTGAAGAACATCAGTAACAGGACACTAACCATGCTCAGGAACATCAGTAACAGGACACTAACCATGCTGAAGAACATCAGTAACAGGACACTAACCATGCTCAGGAACATCAGTTACAGGACACTAACCATGCTCAGGAACATCAGTTACAGGACATTAACCATGTTGAGGAACATCAGTTACAGGGCACTAACCATGCTGAAGAACATCAGTTACAGGACATTAACCATGTTGAGGAACATCAGTTACAGGGCACTAACCATGCTGAAGAACATCAGTTACAAGGCACTAACCATGCTCAGGAACATCAGTTACAGGGCACTAACCATACAGAGGAACATCAGTTACAGGGCACTAACCATGCTGAGGAACATCAGTTACAGGACACTAACCATGCTCAGGAACATCAGTTACAGGGCACTAACCATGCTGAGGAACATCAGTAACAGGGCACTAACCATGCTCAGGAACATCAGTAACAGGACACTAACCATGCTGAAGAACATCAGTAACAGGACACTAACCATGCTCAGGAACATCAGTTACAGGGCACTAACCATGCTGAGGAACATCAGTTACAGGGCACTAACCATGCTGAGGAACATCAGTTACAGGACACTAACCATGCTGAGGAACATCAGTTACAGGGCACTAACCATGCTGAGGAACATCAGTTACAGGACACTAACCATGCTCAGGAACATCAGTTACAGGGCACTAACCATGCTGAGGAACATCAGTAACAGGGCACTAACCATGCTCAGGAACATCAGTTACAGGACATTAACCATGCTGAGGAACATCAGTTACAAGACACTAACAATGCTCAGGAACATCAGTAACAGGACACTAACCATGCTCAGGAACATCAGTTACAGGACACTAACCATGCTCAGGAACATCAGTTACAGGACACTAACCATGCTCAGGAACATCAGTTACAGGACACTAACCATGCTCAGGAACATCAGTAACAGGACACTAACCATGCTCAGGAACATCAGTTACAGGACACTAACCATGCTCAGGAACATCAGTTACAGGACACTAACCATACAGAGGAACATCAGTTACAGGACACTAACCATGCTCAGGAACATCAGTTACAGGACACTAACCATGCTCAGGAACATCAGTTACAGGACACTAACCATGCTCAGGAACATCAGTAACAGGACACTAACAATGCTCAGGAACATCAGTTACAGGACACTAACCATGCTCAGGAACATCAGTAACAGGACACTAACCATGCTCAGGAACATCAGTTACAGGACACTAACCATGCTCAGGAACATCAGTTACAGGACACTAACCATGCTCAGGAACATTAGTTACAGGACACTAACCATGCTCAGGAACATCAGTAACAGGACACTAACAATGCTCAGGAACATCAGTTACAGGACACTAACCATGCTCAGGAACATCAGTTACAGGACACTAACCATGCTGAGGAACATCAGTTACAGGTCACTAACAATGCTCAGGAACATCAGTAACAGGACACTAACCATGCTGAGGAACATCAGTAACAGGACACTAACCATGCTCAGGAACATCAGTAACAGGTCACTAACCATGCTCAGGAACATCAGTAACAGGACACTAACCATGCTCAGGAACATCAGTTACAGGACACTAACCATGCTCAGGAACATCAGTAACAGGACACTAACCATGCTCAGGAACATCAGTTACAGGACACTAACCATGCTGAGGAACATCAGTTACAGGACACTAACCATGCTCAGGAACATCAGTAACAGGACACTAACCATGCTGAGGAACATCAGTAACAGGGCACTAACCATGCTGAAGAACATCAGTTACAGGACATTAACCATGCTCAGGAACATCAGTAACAGGACACTAACCATGCTGAGGAACATCAGTTACAGGACACTAACCATGCTCAGGAACATCAGTAACAGGACACTAACCATGCTGAAGAACATCAGTTACAGGACACTAACCATGCTGAAGAACATCAGTTACAGGACACTAACCATGCTGAAGAACATCAGTTACAGGACATTAACCATGCTCAGGAACATCAGTAACAGGACACTAACCATGCTCAGGAACATCAGTTACAGGACACTAACCATGCTCAGGAACATCAGTAACAGGACACTAACCATGCTCAGGAACATCAGTTACAGGACACTAACCATGCTCAGGAACATCAGTAACAGGACACTAACCATGCTCAGGAACATCAGTTACAGGACACTAACCATGCTGAGGAACATCAGTTACAGGACACTAACCATGCTCAGGAACATCAGTAACAGGACACTAACCATGCTGAGGAACATCAGTAACAGGGCACTAACCATGCTGAAGAACATCAGTTACAGGACATTAACCATGCTCAGGAACATCAGTAACAGGACACTAACCATGCTGAGGAACATCAGTTACAGGACACTAACCATGCTCAGGAACATCAGTAACAGGACACTAACCATGCTGAAGAACATCAGTTACAGGACACTAACCATGCTGAAGAACATCAGTTACAGGACATTAACCATGCTCAGGAACATCAGTAACAGGACACTAACCATGCTGAGGAACATCAGTTACAGGACACTAACCATGCTCAGGAACATCAGTAACAGGACACTAACCATGCTCAGGAACATCAGTTACAGGACACTAACAATGCTGAGGAACATCAGTTACAGGACACTAACCATGCTCAGGAACATGAGTAACAGGACACTAACCATGCTCAGGAACATCAGTTACAGGACACTAACCATGCTCAGGAACATCAGTAACAGGACACTAACCATGCTCAGGAACATCAGTTACAGGACACTAACCATGCTGAGGAACATCAGTTACAGGACACCAACAATGCTGAGGAACATCAGTTACAGGATGTTAACCATGCTGAGGACATCAGTAACAGGGCACTAACAATGCTGAGGAACATTAGTTACAGGGCACTAACCACGCTGAAGAACATTACTAACCATGCTGAGGAACATCAGTAACAGGACACTAACCATGCTCAGGAACATCAGTTACAGGACACCAACAATGCTGAGGAACATCAGTTACAGGATGTTAACCATGCTGAGGACATCAGTAACAGGGCACTAACAATGCTGAGGAACATTAGTTACAGGGCACTAACCACGCTGAAGAACATTACTAACCATGCTGAGGAACATCAGATTTTGTTCCTACAGTATTAATAACCTTCATAACATTAATTTCCAATCATTTTCAGTCAATTTTGAGCACCTCACAGCTCACAATATTGTTCACCAATATTGGCCAAAGGTTGACTGGCGCAAATAACATAGTAACATAGTTTCTGAGGTTGAAAAAAGACAATTGTCCATCGAGTTCAACCTGTTAGTGATCTCCTACACTGTAATATTTTAAAACTAATTTTAACTGTGGTGAATGTTTAGTCGTTATGTATAGTCATCTCTTTTTTGCATGATTTACCCATCCATAACCCTGCTTTTTCCTTATCCTTTAGGAATTTATCTAACCCATTCTTAAAAGTAAGCAACAGAGCAGCGGCACAGTACATGACAGGTATATCTGTTTAAAAGTGTGTTGCAAATTAGTAATTATTAGAGCTTTAAGCAATAAAAATGTCTATGCCAAAAAAGACCATCTCCATTGCCCCCTGAAAAATAAAGCCATTATAAAAAAAAAAAAGTGGTGCAAGATTAAATTGTCCTTGGGCCCTCACACACTTATGTTGTATATTAAAAAATTACATGCACAGTTTAACAAACCAAGCACTCCAGCAACTGCCACTTTTGTCTCCGAAGTGCTTGCAGTGGTATGCAGAGGTAAGCCTTCCAAAAATTGTCTTGTGGGGGCCCAAATGGCGCCCACAAGCCAATTTTTGGAAGGCATACCTCCGATCCTTAATGGAGGTTGATGATGATTAATTGAGAATGAATATAATAATTTTGTAAACACATTTCATGAACTCGCCACAAATTACATAATATAGAAGAGGTGCCTAAATGGTTAACGTCCCTACCTCTACTAACTTTGGCCTTACAAATGGAGCAGATGCCTTCACAAATGTTGTCAGAATTTGGTTAAAATAATCCCATACTCAAGACTTTTTTGGTCTTATAGCAGGCATCACAATGATTTACTTTTTATTACAGACAAGAACTGCTGTCACTGGTCGCTGACTTAAACAAACAACTTCCTCATCATCATCATCATCATCAATATCCTCATTCCCCCTCATCCTGTTGCATAACACACTATCATACTCAATTTCTATTATGTCATCATCACCATATTTACTTGTACTGCTCATCCCCACATTTACAGAGGGTGCAGAAAAGGTGGAAGGAGGCTTCCACCATGAGGTGTCAGAAATGTCAGACTTACACATAGCACTCATGGACACCCCTAGGTTCACCACGGATTTGAGATCACAGTTTGTTCTTCAGCCTTAGTGTTCTTTTTTTTTTGGGGGGGGGGGGGGGGGGGGGGGCACTGATGATTTTTTTGTTTTTTAAGGTAAAACCTCTGCCTCTTTTTTAACATTGTGGCTGATTTCAAATTCAGGTGCAATTTTCTAAACTGTCTGTCTCCTGGACCACCTTTAGTAGATGTTATAGTACTATCATGATTGGCAGCAGCCACAGCACTAGTAATTGGTTGCTGCTTCTGCTCTTCCATCGGTCGATCGTGATTCGTATCGACTCACAGCACTTATATTATTAACTTTGTGGGTGGCATGGCACCCACTGAGCATTTCTGTAACACAATGCCACTGCCTGGCTCTGAGCACACACTATTTTTTTATTTATTAACAAATGACAACTTCACACGGCAACTCACAGCACTTATATTATTAACGCAGTGACACGGCCTGGCCCTGAACACACACAAGTTGTTGTTTTTTTAAAACAACTTTTTTCTGTATTTAGCAAATGACAACTTCCCACTGAGACTCACCCAGTGCTTACATTATTAATGCGGTGCCACACACCTACTGAGCATTATTGTAATACAGTGCCACTGCCTCACCCTCAACACACACAATTTTTTTATTTAATATAGGTTTTTTTTATCACACTGCTGTGAATCACTAATGGTGGCACACACCAAAAAACGTTTGTGGGCACCAATAAAGCATTCATGCTACCCTGCAGTACTATAGGGAGCTCTGGGCTGCACTGTGGGCAGTTACAGCACTAGTAAAGGGCTAACTCTGCCCTGTTTTAGGCACTCTGGCAGCACTGCGGGCAGTGACAAAAAACAAAACTAGTGTGCACCAAGGGATAATGCTGCCCCTGTATCGGGAGCTCTGAGCTGCACTGCGGGCAGTTACAGCACCAGTGTGACTGACTTGTTGGTATAGTAACCACTAATTCAGTAATGAATTATACTATATTATGTAATGGGTGCTCGTTTGATCAGTGTAAACACTTCAGGACTTCCAAATTCGGCCACCTCAATATTGGTGAAAGACTGCAGTGAGCTGGTTGGCTAAACGAAGTGACAGAGCAGTAGCACAAACACATAGCATCTAACAAGTATATTCCACTTCTAGGAAACATAGTGGCATACAGGCCCACCATCAGGGGGGAGCTGCGGGCACAGTAGTCCCGGGCCCAGCCTCTCTAACAGAGAGGAGAAGGCCCGGGCTGCTCATGCCGCCGTCCGCTCTGCTCCACCCCCTTTTCGTGCCGAGATATGACTCTGTCACAAGAGGGGAGGACGCTGCAAGGATCAACTGTAAGCGTCCCTCCCAAAATGGCCACCGCCTCAGAGGAGACAGTTATTAAAGATACTAGAGGAGGCTCCTCTAGTATCTTTAATAACTGTCCCCTCTGAGGTGGTGGCCATTTTGGGAGAGACATTTTCAATTGAAGCTTGCAGTGCCCTTTCCCCTCTTGTGACAGTGTCAGAACTCAGTCATGAAGAGGGGGTGGAGCTACCAGAATGTAGGCGGGGCTGCTACATGGGACCAGGCTGGCTGCTACTATAGGAGAATCTGCAACAACTCCTGACAGCCTGTGATAGGTAAGTTGAGGGAGAGTAAGAGAAAGTGTGTATGTGTGTGTGTGTGTGTGTGTGTGTGTGTGTGTGTGTGTGTGTGTGTGTGTGTGGTCATTATGTGTAAGCAGCGCTACTATTGGAGGCATGTATAAGCGACATTGCTACAGGGGGCAGTTTGTGTTTAAGCGTCACCACTACTGGGGCAGTTTGTGTGCAAGCGGCACCACTATTGGGGGGCATTATGTGTATAAGCAGCACCACTACTGGGAGCATTAATATGGTGCAAGGGGCATTGATATGGTGTTGCTCCATATCTGCACAGGATTTATTTATTTTTTATATATATATATATATTTTTTTTTTTTTTTTTTTTTACTTTATATATATATATATATATATATATATATATATATATTTATTTTTGGGGTGGGGGGCTGCCTATTTTGTCAGTCCCAGGCCCCACAATTTCTGATGGCAGCCCTGGTGGCACAGCATTGGCAGAATGGGTGGCAGTTCAATAATCTATACGACCCTATAGAAAGTTTCCATTAATCAAGAACTAATAACCTAAAAGTAAAAGTCTAGTTGAAAAAAATAAAATAATAATAATAATGGTAATAATTTTATTTATATAACGTTTTTCTCTGGCTGGACTTAGTCGCTTTACAGTCAGCAAAAGCACAGTACATTGTACAAGGATTTAGTATAAACAGCAAGTAAAGAGAAGACACAGAAATACATGAAAAATAAGAAGACCTAGAGCACGCTTAGTATAATGCGGGTTTTGGGGTAATTAATTCCATGGGTTATATATTCCCCTTAAGAAAGGTACCAGAGGAGGCAGCCGCCTTGGGCGCACTACATAGGATTACCTTGGGTGGGATAGGTTACACCTAGAAGAGATTACCCTAATGCTAGCAGTAGGGTCCCAACATTACCATCAGGACCATGTATTTTTCATCTCATCCACGAGCATACCAGGGGGTTTATTTACTAATATTCGTGATTTGGCCGTTTTGAAGGGTGTTTGAACTCGAATGGTATCGGGTGCATTTTACTGCAACTTTTTGAATCCTGATACGGTCATTCACTAAGCTGCCGAGTTTTGCACATTAGTTTTTTCCGATGTCGATGTGATTTGTAATATCCGGCAGTGTTTTACGGGAGTGATGAGTAAAACACTGCCTGACAAAACACAAGGAATCCCGGACGGATCTGTGAGATCCGTGCAGGGCTTCATTGTGTACCTTAAAAAGGTGTTTTGATTGTTTTTAAATCAGAAAAAAATTGCGTGGGGTCCCCCCTCCTAAGCATAACCAGCCTCGGGCTCTTTAAGCCGGTCCTGGTTGAAAAAATATGGGGGGGAAATTGACCGGGGTTCCCCCATATTTGATCAACCAGCACCGGGCTCTGCGCCTGGTCCTGGTGCAAAAAATATGGGGGACAAAAAGCGTAGGGGTCCCCCGTATTTTTTGAACCAGCACCGGGCTCCACTAGTCAGAGAGATAATGCCACAGCCGGGGGACACTTTTATATAGGTCCCTGCGGCCCTGGCATTAAATCACTAACTAGTCACCCCTGGCCGGGGTACCCTGGAGGAGTGGGGACCCCTTAAATCAAGGGGTCCCCCCCTCCAGCCACCCAAGGGCCAGGGGTGAAGCCCGAGGCTGTCCCCCCCATCCATGGGCTGCGGATGGGGGGCTGATAGCCAAGTGTAAAATAAAAGAATATTGTTTTTTGCACAAGAACTATAAGTCCCTGCAAGCCTCCCCTGCAAGCTGGTACTTGGAGAACCACGGGGGTTAAACGGGCCCGCTGGTACCTATAGTTCTTTTGCAAAAAAAATACCCAAATAAAAACAGGACACACACACCTTGAAAGTACAACTTTATTACATTCATTCCTACACACACATACTTACCTATGTTCAGATGCCGACTCGGCCCAAGTCTCGACGTCGATTCCAGGGTACCTGAAAATAAAATTATACTCACCTAAATCCAGTGTGTCGTGTCCTTTGTTTATAATCCACGTACTTGGCAAAAAAACAAACCGCATACCCGATCCACGCACTGAAAGGGGTCCCATGTTTACACATGGGACCCCTTTCCCTGTCTGCCGGGACCCGCCCTGACTCCTGTCAAAGAGGGTCCCTTCAGCCAATCAGGGAGCACCACGTCGTGGCACCCTCCTGATTGGCTGTGACCTCCTGTAGTGTCAGTGAGGCTGTGCAGTGAAGATACAATGTAGCGCATAGGCGCACCGTTGTATCCAATGATGGGAACTTTGCGGTCAGCGGTTGAGGTTACTCGCGGTCAACTGCAAATGGGGAAAGGGGTCCCAACCTGACCCACTCTAGGAGGGACAAAATGCTCTCTACCTGGACTTCCCTCTTAATACATGATTGGCGTCACCTGTGTTGTACTGTTTAATTGATAAGAAAGATGTTTCAACAGAGGTGATTGCAATCATAACTTAAGAAGGAAGTCCAGGTAGAGAGCATGTTTACCTGCAATGGTTCATGGTCGGAGGTTTGGATTGTGTATGTTAAATTTAAACTAATTTTGTATATTAGATGTAAACTAATAGTTTAATAATGCCTGGATACTGTTTATAACTTCATCTAATTGAGAGACAACTATTTTAAAACATTTTCTTGCAGTGGAACAAAGAAAACTTAAACAACCTTGAAATAAAAATAGAAAAATAAAATCTATAATTTATCTTGTCACATGCAAGAATAGCAGCAGCCTCTATACTGCTTACACACTGGGACAGGACTCATGAGGTCTCTCTCTCTCTCTAGACCCTCATTAGATAACAGGTTACACAGGACCCAGACACCCAGGCAGGAAGGAGGAAAAGCTGGGATCCCTGTGTCACTTACAGCTCTCTCCACCCTCCTATCTCTCCTTTCGTCAGAAAGCTCTGTTGGTAGCTTATGAAACCTGATACTAATGCATCTCCACCTGCACTGCATCTGCTCACATTCTTGCTGCTGGTTCTACTGCTGCATAAGAGGGAAAGCTAGTGATTTCAGTGTGTTTCTGGAAGGGGGCCCCCTGACAAAGGGGTGCCTGGGGTACAGTATGCCCTGCAACACCCCCTTAATCTGGCTAGGCATGTGTAGTACATCCTGCCCATAGAGGAACCATCTGAGGCACACTGCGTAGGTTGCTGCTGGCAGGGTGTGCAAATAGTGGAGGTATAGCGTACATGCGTACCATACTGTGGGGCAGAAATATATGGTAAAGACAAAGCAGAAGCTACAGCAAAAAATAATGGAAGACAGAGTGATAGTAGTTGGTAGGCAGAAGTAATGCAGTATGTATGGCAATGAAAGATGGTCAGCACAGTGAAAAGCGGTGAACAGAAAATTCAGCAAACATTGATGCAGCTTGGGCACAATCCATGGTGGAGACAAGAGCTGGTTCTTCCCTCAGATTCTTGCTCACCTGGATGGGCAGTCCTGGTGTTCGCAGCCAGATAGGGTGGCATGAAGTTTGGGTGGGTCTGGTCTGGGACTTCTCTGCCGTTGGGGTTGGTCTGAAGTTGGCACAAGCCCAATCCCAGTGCCAAAGGCAGTGATGGGAGCTAGACCGGCAGACAGTGGCAAGGAGAGGCCGCTGGGCAGCTGCACCAGGCAGCTGGTAGGCTAGGCAACTGGAAGTCGTGAGCTTATGGGAGGCATCTCAAGCAATGCAGTCAGCAGCAGGATCGGCAGCTGCATCAGCAGGCAGGTAGGATAAAAAGATGGAGGGCAGGAGCTAATTGCAAGTATCTCCGGCAATGCAGCTAGCAACCAGCAGCAGGATCAGCAGTCCAAGAGAGACAGGAAGACATATGCCGAAAAGGTGACTCACCCAGCCAGCAGCAGGATGCAGAAGGAAGACCCACCAAGATGGCAGATCCATTGGATTATGGTGCAGTCACCTGGCCAGGTACAGATCTCACAGGAGCTACGATCAAAGCAGGCAGCAGGAGGCAGGTCCAGAAGCAGCCGTCTGGCACAGAGGCAGATGGACCTGGTCCCAAACCCAATGTTGTGAACTTCCAAAGACCCGTCAGATGATCTAAAAAATCCAGCTATGGGATCAGGTTACGATTCATAGTCAGTAGGTCCAGGCTGGCTCAGCAGGGATATCCAACAGCAGGTGAGGGGCAAGGGCACACAGAGAGCCACTAACAGGGAGGGGGATCCCCAAAATTGACAGAGTTAGGTAATCATGGAGCCAGGAATGGGAGCTCTGTGACCATGAGTCCACCCCTGGCATTAAGTGTGTTAAAAATATACTGTACTATATTATCAACACACTTCTTCAAACAGCAAATCAGAGGCATTTGGCCAATACAGGTGATCGCTGCCAGGGTAAAGTAGAAATCAGATAACCATCAAACTTCAAAGAGCAAACCACGAGCCTGAGGCCAGTACAGGTTATTGCTGATGGAGTATGTTGTGGAAGGAAAATCATTTATTACTAAAAGGAAAAGTAAATTTCAAACATGGAGCAATATAATAAAAACCTTCCAAATGTAAGTTTTTAAATGCAAACTGAATCCAAACAGAAAATCAATAATAATATCACCATCAAACTTACTCCAAGCAGCAATTACAGGCCTGAGGCCAGTACAGTTAAATGGAGATTGATCAATTGGCTAGTATTAGTCTTTACACCAATACAGAAAGCTGGGCAAAGCCGATCACGAAAAAGTGGTCCACAACGGAATTGTCCTTGGGTTTTCCAACCCACCCTTATGTTGTTTATTAAAAAGGACATGCACAGTTTAACAAACCAAGCAGTTCAGCGACAGGGACTGCCACTTTTGTGACTGAAGCGCTTGTTTTTTTGGATCCTCACAAAATAAAACATTTTAGTGGTCTGGTTAAATTAAGTTACCAAATGGCTTAAGACTAACAGTGTTAATCATCCTCAAAGTTGAAGATGTCATTATCTTCATCATCACTGTTGCTAATACCATCATCACATAATATTCTTTCCCACTGGGATCCTTCATTACAGTCTCTATTTGTAATTGTCAGCACTCACTCACAAGGCTGTGTTAAACACACTAGTGTTTGGGCAGCGTAAGTACACCATATCCAGTTTATACAAGGGACTCCATATTTACTTTTACCCCAATATTAAAAGGGTCTGTGTGATATTCTAATTTGTATATTAAATAATCCTTCACCATTCTATTAATGCTTACTGTATTAGATTGTGTCATAATAGAGGTGTCAATGGTGAGCATTTCATTTAAGCCTGCCCCGATGTCATAATGTTTCACTCTGGTGTGCTGGGTTGACTCACCATCATCATCATCCCCAATGGGGCTCTTGGGTAAGGTTTTTTATCCTGACAGCAGCATTTGTAGGAGAAGCTAAAGCATGATGTGTTGTATCATGTGCCACTTGAGCTGATAACTTGCTTTCAAGAAGCTCTTTGTACAGTATCTCTTAAGATCTGTGTCAGTTGGAAAGAAAGACATTACACAGGTCGTAAACCTGGGATCAAGCAAGGTTGTCAAAATGTAGTGATCCAATTGCAAGATGTTGCAAACCCTTTGGTCATGGTGAAGTGAAAAAACAACAACTTGATCCTAGCATTGCTTTCTTTCATCTCCTCCTTCAGCTTCCCTAGCTGCTTTTCCAATAGTTTAATTAATGATATGACCTGACCCAGGCTGGCAGTGTCTGAACTCACTTCATATAGTAGGTTGCACTTTCAAATGGTTTCAGTAGCTTGCATAAACCCAAGAGTAATTTCCAGTGTGCTACAGTAAGGTAACATGCCTTGTCATCATCCCCCCCCCCCCCCCCCCCCAATATTTTCATAGGTTTTGATGTTTTTTTTTCTGTTACTCCTATTGCAGAAGTATACAGGAGATGTACGGAGTACAGCAATGTGACAGCACCAGGTATGGTAAGTGGAGCTAAGACCTTGATTCATGATGTACTCATTTGCAAAAGGAACCAAGTATGACAGCCACCATCCTGTTGAACAGCAGATCACTGAACCCAGTGGCGACTATAATAGCATTATATCTGCATCCAATATCCACCATCAATGCATCTGGTTTTAGACGATTATTTGAGGTCATTTGTTCACCCTACAAAATTCCATCTCTATTCTCTTTTACCAGAACAATGATTACAAGCCTGTTCCGGAACATTAAACAAAAAATGTTATTCTAAGCCCAGAAAATGCCATTGTGCAGACTATCCACTTAACTACAGATATGTGGCCAAGCGGTACTGATCAAACTAAAGATTACATGACTGTCATAGCCGAATGGGTGTATCTCCTTCAGCGGCAGTATCTAACACACAACGCCGTCGCCAGCTCATTCACAGGCAGGCTACTCTCTGTATTACTGGTCAGTCTATTGGAAACTCAGGGATGTGTTAGCAAAATGGCTAACAGGTAAGACTCCTCTAAGAATTAGTCAAGTCCAGTAATAGAAATAGCATTGCACAAGCATTACGTCTGGGTCAATTTCAACTCTTATAATGTTTCGTGCACACAAACTTCAGAATTTCTTTAAAAATGAGCAGTGCGTGCAGGACATGCTGGCCGTCACTGCTAAAACGTCTGGCCATTTCTGGCATTCAGCAACCATACGTAGGGGATTGCAGCAGCTGCAAAAAAAAGTTGAATTTGCTATTCCAGCAATTGAAGCAAATGGAATTCCACCCTTTGTATGAATCAGCAACAGGAGTAACAGAAAAAAAGCCATCAAGACAAATAAAAATATTCCCCAATCCCTGTGCAGCAACATCTTCTTTGTAGGACAGTTCCCGGTCCCTGCCTTCAGTCATTCCGGTGCTGTTCCTGTCTCCAGTGACTGGGTTCCTGCTACATTCATCTGATGCCTCTACAGAGTTACCTGCAGCCAGTGTCCACAAACATACTTGCATCCTGGGTTTCTCATTTCTGACTCTTGTCCATGAGCTCTCTTTCTACTCTGGGATTGCCCTGCGTTGTGTGCTCATTGGACTTCCGTTCAGTCCCTTGGTTATACTTACTGGCTTGCTTGGTGGTTGGCTTCTTCTTTTCTGGGTATCTTATATCTGGGGCAGTTCCTGAGTGTCAAGGATTTGGTTCCAGAGCTACAGCTTGGGGTGCAGGTTCATATGAATGGTTCAGACGTTGATCCAGGGTGCGGTCTCTCCTGTCCTGGTTCTGAGGTGAACATGTACTAAGCAGTGATAAAAGTGGAGAAGTGAGCCAGTGGAGATGTTGACCATGGCAACCAATCAGCATTGATGTAACATTTATAATTTGCATACTGTAAACATATACAGAGCAGCTGATTGGTTGCCATGGGCAACTTCTCCACTGGCTCACTTCTCCACTTTTATCACTGCTTAGTACATCTCCCCCCTGAGTTCCAGTTTGTATCCTAGTTCCAGGCTTAGGTGTTAGAGTAGAGGTTTCAGGTCAGAGCAACTGTGGTGCTGGTCGCCTTGAGTTACCCCATTTATGACCTCAGACTTGAGTTCTGAGATTAATGACTCCAGGTTCAGTTCTGAGACTCCTTGGTGGTACTGACCTTTGTTCGCTAGTGGGTCTCAGTTCCGTATACCTGGGTCAGAATCCAGATCTGTGTTATTGTGAATGGTTCCAGGACCTCACTGCTTTGGTTTCCATCTCAGTATCTTAGTGCAGTGCTCAGCCCTAGGGGGAAGCCTCATACTACCAGAATATACCTAAGTCGCCAAGTCTTCTTGCATACTCCTTGCCTTCTGCTGCCTGATAAAGATATGGACAGAAGATCTATTGATGCTGGTTACATGAAAGCAGCAGTGGTAGCTCTGATATGTTAATGCAGTAGGAGGCCTCCCATTGGGTCGCACAAGCCAGTCTTCACATCTACTACAAAGAGGCCAGGAAATCTCCATGCTCGGATGGCGATCCTGGCACTGTCCCTCCCCAACAAAAGTGGAAACACGCCTCCATTTTGGGAAGTACTCGCTACCCTACTCGTCCACAAATGGCAACAGACTGTCAATGGCTTTACACCAGGACAGGAGTAAAGCTACCACCCCACCAAGTGAACGTACAAGGAGATAGGTCAATGAGGGACTGTTACCTTTACCATGCAGTTTTACTAAGACTTGAGATCGCTTGCTATGGTGTCTAACCCTCATAGACACACAGATTAAAGAGGCATGTTTTCCACCCACATACAGTACAACTATCTCCAATGGCCACTATTGCAGCAGAGCTACAGCCAACAACCCTCGCCTTGCACGCTGCTATCTCAATGGTGCCTGAAATCTTGAGGGAGGGACATAAATGCAATGTAAAACACACAACACTTCTGGGAAAATTACGTATTGCCTTGTTCTCTGAGCAACATTTGAAGGAAGTCCCAAAGTTTGGACTCGATTCTAATCGCCATAATTCTGTTCTGTTGGATTTCTATGAATGCGAACTACTCATCTCTAGTAGTAACACACTGGTAACGCCTCACCTGAGTATTATATATAGGTAAAAGGTATTACTACACTGGTAACACCTCACCCAAGTATTCTATATAGGTAAGAGGTATTACTACACTGGTAACTCATCCCCTGAGTATTATATATAGGTAAGAGGTATTACTACACTGGTAACTCATCCCCTGAGTATTATATATAGGTAAGAGGTATTACTACACTGGTAACACCTCACCCAAGTATTCTATATAGGTAAGAGGTATTACTACACTGGTAACACCTCACCCAAGTATTATATATAGGTAAGAGGTATTACTACACTGGTAACACCTCACCCGAGTATTCTATATAGGTAAGAGGTATTACTACACTGGTAACTCATCCCCTGAGTATTATATATAGGTAAGAGGTATTACTACACTGGTAACTCATCCCCTGAGTATTATATATAGGTAAGAGGTATTACTACACTGGTAACACCTCACCCAAGTATTCTATATAGGTAAGAGGTATTACTACACTGGTAAGTCATCCCCTGAGTATTATATATAGGTAAGAGGTATTACTACACTGGTAACTCATCCCCTGAGTATTATATATAGGTAAGAGGTATTACTACACTGGTAACACCTCACCCAAGTATTCTATATAGGTAAGAGGTATTACTACACTGGTAACACCTCACCCGAGTATTATATATAGGTAAGAGGTATTACTACACTGGTAACACCTCACCCGAGTATTTTATATAGGTAAGAGGTATTACTACACTGGTAACTCATCCCCTGAGTATTATATATAGGTAAGAGGTATTACTACACTGGTAACTCACCCCCTGAGTATTATATATAGGTAAGAGGTATTACTACACTGGTAACACCTCACCCAAGTATTCTATATAGGTAAGAGGTATTACTACACTGGTAACACATCACCCGAGTATTATATATAGGAATAGGTATTACTACACTGGTAACTCATCATCTGAGTATTATATATAGGAATAGGTATTACTACACTGGTAACTCATCATCTGAGTATTATATATAGGTAAGAGGTATTACTACACTGGTAACACTTCACCTGAGTATTATATATAGGTAAGAGGTATTACTACACTGGTAACACCTCACCTGAGTATTATAGATAGGAAGAGGTATTACTACACTTGTAACTCATCACCTGAGTATTACATATA
Organism: Pseudophryne corroboree; assembly: GCF_028390025.1. Taxonomy (NCBI): domain Eukaryota; kingdom Metazoa; phylum Chordata; class Amphibia; order Anura; family Myobatrachidae; genus Pseudophryne; species Pseudophryne corroboree. Next base: position 13,173,843 of record NC_086445.1, on the reverse strand, counting down.
GGAAGAGGTATTACTACACTGGTAACACCTCACCCGATCATTACATATAGCAAGAGGTATTAGTGCACCGGTAACACCTCACCTGATCATTATATATAGGAAGAGGTATTAGTGCACCGGTAACACCTCACCTGATTATTATATATAGGAAGAGGTATTAGTGCACCGGTAACACCTCACCTGATCATTATATATAGGAAGAGGTATTAGTGCACCGGTAACACCTCACCTGATCATTATATATAGGAAGAGGTATTAGTGCACCGGTAACACCTCACCTGATCATTATATATAGGAAGAGGTATTAGTGCACCGGTAACACCTCACCTGATCATTATATATAGGAAGAGGTATTAGTGCACCGGTAACACCTCACCTGATCATTATATATAGGAAGAGGTATTACTGCACCGGTAACACCTCACCTGATCATTATATATAGGAAGAGGTAACACATCACCTGATCATTATATATAGGAAGAGGTAACACCTCACCTGATCATTATATATAGGAAGAGGTAACACCTCACCTGATCATTATATATAGGAAGAGGTAACACCTCACCTGATCATTATATATAGGAAGAGGTAACACCTCACCTGATCATTATATATAGGAAGAGGTAACACCTCACCTGATCATTATATATAGGAAGAGGTAACACCTCACCTGATCATTATATATAGGAAGAGGTAACACCTCACCTGATCATTATATATAGGAAGAGGTAACACATCACCTGATCATTATATATAGGAAGAGGTAACACCTCACCTGATCATTATATATAGGAAGAGGTAACACCTCACCTGATCATTATATATAGGAAGAGGTAACACCTCACCTGATCATTATATATAGGAAGAGGTAACACCTCACCTGATCATTATATATAGGAAGAGGTAACACCTCACCTGATCATTATATATAGGAAGAGGTAACACCTCACCTGATCATTATATATAGGAAGAGGTAACACCTCACCTGATCATTATATATAGGAAGAGGTAACACCTCACCTGATCATTATATATAGGAAGAGGTAACACATCACCTGATCATTATATATAGGAAGAGGTAACACCTCACCTGATCATTATATATAGGAAGAGGTAACACCTCACCTGATCATTATATATAGGAAGAGTTAACACCTCACCTGATCATTATATATAGGAAGAGGTAACACATCACCTGATCATTATATATAGGAAGAGGTAACACCTCACCTGATCATTATATATAGGAAGAGGTAACACCTCACCTGATCATTATATATAGGAAGAGGTAACACCTCACCTGATCATTATATATAGGAAGAGGTAACACCTCACCTGATCATTATATATAGGAAGAGGTAACACCTCACCTGATCATTATATATAGGAAGAGGTAACACCTCACCTGATCATTATATATAGGAAGAGGTAACACCACACCTGATCATTATATATAGGAAGAGGTAACACCTCACCTGATCATTATATATAGGAAGAGGTAACACCTCACCTGATCATTATATATAGGAAGAGGTAACACCTCACCTGATCATTATATATAGGAAGAGGTAACACCTCACCTGATCATTATATATAGGAAGAGGTAACACCTCACCTGATCATTATATATAGGAAGAGGTAACACCTCACCTGATCATTATATATAGGAAGAGATCATTATATAACAACCCCAGAATTGTTTATGGTTGTTGGGGCTCTTATCTAGAAATACATAAAATAAAATAGAAACCGTAGAAGGGCGTCAGCAATGGTAGATATGCGGCACTACAAGGCTCAGCAGGACACACGCTCCTGGCTGAGGGGAGAGAAGGGACAGAAGGTAAATGCAGATAGAGGGCCTCATTCAGATCTGATCGCTGCTGGGCGTTTTCGCACAGCCGTGATCAGGTCTGTACTGCGCATGCGCAGCAGTGCGCCGGCGCATGCCAGACAGCCGACGGCTGTCTTAGCCCTGCGATCGCCTCTGTCTGATTGACAGGCAGAGGCGGATGCTGGGTGGGAGGGGGCGGGCCGGCGGCGTTTAGGGGGCGCAGTCCGGGAAACTCAGGCGTACCCGGACTGTTGCGGGGCAGGCTGCGGCTGTTGTGTGACATCACACACAGCAGCTGCGACCCTCACAGCAACGAGTAGCTCCCTGACAGCGTGCAGGTGCTGTGCTGGCCGGGAGCTACTCTTCCAGTACAAAGCATTGCCGCTGTACGATGCTTTTGTACTTGTGCGACGGGGCAGTGGTCGAGCCTGACACATGCGGAGCGGACGAGCCCTGTTCTGTCCAGCATGTCAGTGTGCCTGATCGTAGATGTGATAAATTTAGCAAATCTACGATCAGGTCTGAATTAGGCCCCATGTGCACTGCAGTTGGGGCAGATGTAACATGTGCAGAGAGAGTTAGATTTGGGTGGGGGGTGTTCAAACTGAAATCTAAATTGCAGTGTAAAAATAAAGCAGCCCAGTATTTACCCTGCACAGAAACAAAATAACCCACCCAAATCTAACTCTCTCTGCACATGTTACATCTGCCCCCCCTGCAGTGCACATGGTTTTGCCCAACTGATAACAAATTTGCTGCTGCGATCAGGTCTGAATTAGGCCCAGAGTTCATGTACGTGGTATGTTTACCAAAAAGAAGATTTCTCATCTGTGTTATTTGAGGGAAGAAGACGGAGAAATGGCATAGGGGGAGATTTACTAAGCCTTGGAGAGAGATAAAGTGGAGAGAGATACCGAACCAGCTAATCAGCTCCTAACTGCCATGTTACAGGCTGTTTGAAAAATGACAGTTAGGAGCTGATTGGCTGGTACTTTGGGGGTAATTCCAAGTTGATCGCAGCAGGATTTTTTTTAGCAGTTGGGCAAAACCATGTGCACTGCAGGGGAGGCAGATATAACATGTGCAGAGAGAGTTAGATTTGGGTGGGTTATTTTATTTCTGTGCAGGGTAAATACTGGCTGCTTTATTTTTACACTGCAAATTAGATTGCAGATTGAACACACCCCACCCAAATCTAACTCTCTCTGCACATGTTATATCTGCCTCCCCTGCAGTGCACATGGTTTTGCCCAACTGCTAAAAAAAATCCTGCTGCGATCAACTTGGAATTACCCCCTTTATATCCATCCATGGTTTTGTACATCTCCCCTGTAGAGAGAACTGTTACACGGAAAGGGTGACAGTGCCACGGAATGGTCTCCAGCAGCGCTGATGGGACATATACTGTAAGACACATGAGTAATACACGGGACACACCCAGGGCTACTGGTAGGAGATATATAGAATCCCCCAGAGCGATGGCAGACGGCGATTACTGCTGGAAGATCGGGATCATGCGACGACCAGGAAATCCTATATGGAAGCGTCCTCAGTAACCAAGAAATGCAAATGTACAAGGAGCAGAGTCTTCAGCGGGTGATGTAGAGTAATGACATCAGTAATTCTACAGTATAATGTACTATGTGGGGCAGACAGGACGCAGAATATGGGACACTTACCACCATTAGGCCCCTGTAGCTCCTGTATCCGGCAAAGGCTGGTCTAGGAGATTTATGTTATAATACCCTGACTCCCCCAGGAGAAGCCCCCGCGCTCTCCATAGTATACTGTACAATTAGCCCCAAGGTGTGCTGCAGCCACTGGGCCCATGTGTAAACCCTCAGACGACGTCTTGTCAGGCTGGGAGCAATCATAGTGTAACACGCGGACACTGACTATAATTAGTCCACGCTGCGCTCTGTACACCAGGCTTTGGGATTAGCTGTCTGGGGACATGATGAAAGGTACGGAGGCCTCATTCCTCGCAGCCTGATAATTATATCAAACTTCTATTCTTACATGTCACATATACCACTTTCACACCGCACAAAAAACCCGGTATCGAGCCGGTATATTGCCGGGTCGACGCGGGTTGCTGTGCGGTGAAAGGATCAATCCCGAATTCCCGGGCTATTACCGGGTTAGGCGTAGTGTGAACGGGTTTCCTGGATCAGGGGCAAACGCAGGATTTAGCCAGGGGGGTTTCCATGTATATGTATGTATGTATGTATGTATGTATGCATGCATGTGTGTGTGCATGTATATATATATATAGTATATATATATATAGTGACAAGAACACTGGAATAGTGTTTGAGGGCAGGTATGTTTGTCCCAGGTTCTTATCGTACATGTTTTAGAAAATGAAAACTTCTAGGAAAATGTTTTGTATTGTCAGAACCTTTTCAGTTTGCTGGAAAAGCTGGATAAGGGCCCTGAGAGAGAGATAGGGCAAGTTCCAGACATTGGGCCCAGTGGTTCCGGTATGAATGGTCGACCATGTTATGGTCGACAGTCATTAGGTGGACCACTATTGGTCGACATTGACATGGTCGACATGGACACATGGTCGACACGTGAAAATGGTCGACACGTGAAAAGGTCGACATGAGTTTTTTAAACTTTTTTGGGTGTCGTTTTTTGCGTAAAGTGACTGGGAACCCCAATTAGTGCACCACGTTCGCTCGCCATGCTTCGGGCATGGTGCCTTCGCTCCGCTACCGCTTCGCTCGGCACAGATTACCATTCCAATCGTAGTCCACGTGGATCGTAAAGTATGGAGAAGTTCCCCAAAAGAAAAAAAGTTAAAAATCTCATGTCGACCTTTTCAGGTGTCGACCTTTCATGTGTCGACCATGTGTCCATTTCGACCATATCAATGTTGACCAATAGTGGTCGACCTAATGACTGTCGACCATAACATGGTCGACCATGTGAACGGATACCGGGCCCAGTTTGGGTCTTTGGCCTCACAGAGGGCTAATCAGGGCTTTCAGCTGTGTAAGAGTGTTATAGGGCTGCTGGCCTGATCAGTGTGGGCAGAATGCCTGGGGAGACTGCAGAATCTCTGTGGGAGGAACACGCTGCTTTATACAAGTGAGCCATACAGTATTGACTGGAAAACTTTGTGTTTTTGTTTAGAAACAGGTAGGAACGTCTTCTGTTTAGCTAGTGCCGGATAGGCAAGGTATTTTCTTTTGATGTTTTATTTTCTGTTTAATAAAACTGGTTGCGGCCAGTTGCACCACAAACTAGACTTGTATGATTTCTCAGCTGCTGCTTGCTGCCATCTACCCCAGGAAACGGCGCCCTGTTTCCCTACAGTGTTACTATATATATATATATATATATATATATATATATATATATACACACACACACACACACATAATATACATATACAGTGTGTGAATGTGTGTATATATATATATATATATATATATAAATATATATATATATACATTGTCGAAGTAAAAAAATATTGCAGTACACACATCACGTACAAACTACACACAGATGGCCTCCGTGCGTGTACTTGTTCTGCCGTGTATGCACATATTCGCAATTTGCGTATGGTCGCTCCCGCCGTCCTGCGTATTAGCGCGTGGTATGGGTAATTACGGTAGAGTTTGTGATCGCATGGAAAAGCCATAAAAACACATTACATATTTAATTCAAATAGTGCACAATGTACACATAGTCTCCCTGCACCACACCAGCAAGTTACAATAGTTTAAATGGTATCAGAACAAAGGGATTCACCTTTACAGGATAGTAGGGGACAGAACTAGGTTATAAGGTGGTGTTTGGTATCCAGCTGTAGGGTATATTAAGGGAAATATTCCGGTGTTGGTTTGCAGAAAATCGCACGCTCCTGCGAATAGTTATGCGCAGGAGCAGAGAATAAATATTAACTGTATTTACTGTACATTTGGTATGCGGCGGGAACCCAGAGGAGAACATCTGCAAGTGCACCTGGAACAGACATCGCCCACCTATTCAAACCTACCTATGACCTCTCCTGTTCTGTAAATGACCATCTCTGTGTCCAATGGACAAAGAAATTACAGTATCCATTGTGTTAGGTTTTGGACTATTGTATAAAAGGCCAGCTGCATGCCCGGTCAGACACAGACTCTGAAGGTCATCTCCCTTGATGACTGAGGACCGGCCGGGAAGCGCAGGCGAAGCCAAAACATATGTACCATTGACTGTGCCATTTTTCTATTGTATTGTATTGTTATTGTAACCCCCTTTCAGTAATTATATGTTGGTGTGTCGGAACCCGGCATTTTAAATACAATCTGGTGTCATGTCTCCTTTCCCTGCTAAGGTTATAAGTGTATTACAGTCACACGTGTAGCTGCTAAGTGCTCACAGAGTATCTTTGGGTGTGTACGCACTGTATGTACTTTGTACGGCCAGCACGGCATTTGTACGCAAAGTACGTACACGGTACGGGGCTTTGTACGCTAATGGTGTAAAAAGTACGTTGATTACAGCGGCCACATTTAAAGTGTATTAAATTTCTTTTAAAGTGTTGCTTTTAGTCCTGTATGTAAATCAACGTTTACAATTGGGGGCTCGATCCGGTTTTCACATGCTCACAACCTAACAGGTCATAGCAGACTTAATATATCAGCAAAGGGTGGAAAGTTATCTTACGTAACCTTTTCCTGGTTGGTGGATGTTCTAAAAACCGTATTTGTGTGCTGTTAGATTGCGTCTGCTCTGTCAGGTCTGCAGAGGTGCTGATAGAACCCGTAAAACAGGAAAAAAGCTATTTAAAAATCTGTGAATTTTTTGGGCGCCAAAAGCGTACACAAAGGGCACTGATACTTTGCATACCATCTCACATTGTTGCCGCAAGATTTAGATTGCTAGATTTGTTTAGATCTGTGTGATATCGGATACATTTGTTGCTATATAGTTAAATTTGAAATAAAAGTATTTAAGGAAGTAAATATAAAGCACAACACGCAGGTCTGGCCAAGTCGTAAAGGGTTACACAGAACAAGCGGGGATTGTGTTTGTGAGTGATTATAGTTAGCATTGCTCACATGTATAGAGGTTGTGGGATTTGTTTTATTGCGGATGCACGGTTTTGTACACGTGGCTCGGACAAAGTACAGGACCGCGCACGCAGCGTAAAAGACACGCACGGTCGCATGTTTACGCAAAGTGTGTAAGAGTGCGAACGCTAAGTACAAATTAAACGATAGTTTCGTTCAGTTAAAAGGTGGGACAGTAGCCATGCTACAATAGTACATAACTATCCGATTTCAAAAGCAGATTAGTAGAAAACTTTTGTTTAAACTGTATTGCCTCTGGGGGAAAAGCTGCCGATCAGAACGAGTGGAACTTTTCTGTACAGAAAAACAAAGCGTATTTGAGTGAGTGAAAGTAGGAGTGAACGTATTGAACCCCGGAATTCGGGATCCCGTCTTTTGGTACACCAAGTGAGTGGAGGCTTGGCGGCGTGAGGCGGCTGACTCACGTTAGTATAGATTGGAATAAGTAAGTCGTGAGGAGACTTACACAGGAGCTTGGTAGGGAATTGTGAACTTGGTGACCCATATAGTTTTGTTGATATGCTCCGGCTGAGGTTTCGCAGCTTGTGATTCGATTCCAGTGGTCGTAGGGTGGATAGGTAACAAGTGCCTATACGCTGTGCGATTGGACTGCATATTTGTGGGTGCGATACATAGCGCAACTTACGAGCTTTTGCGTAAAATCAAGGTATCATTATCGCTGTATAGAGCATACGCAAGCGTGATTTGTGTACAAGTGCATAAAGGGAGTTTTCGCTGGTCTCTCTCGGGAAAATCTCCAACGACAGATATTTACTGGAAAAGGTAAGTCACTCCTAAAAACTTCCAGTAAATATAGGTCAATTAGGGACCCTAAGTTGGGTACATTGCGATCCGCTATCAACAGTGTATTGTAGTTCCGGCCAACGTGGGCGGGAGTGGGTGAAAGCGCTCTAAGAACTTTCACCGTTGGCTTATATTGAGTATTTTGGTGTTTGTGGGAAAAGGCCCACAATTATGGGAGCCAGTTGCTCAACTAAGAGACGTATGGTAGCCAGGGTTCAGGCAGAAGAGTCGCGGCCTGAGGGGTCCGCGAGGTTTATAATGTGTGAGAAATATGGTTCACACACTGAAGTTTATTGTGACGAATGGGTACGTATGACTGACAAAGATAGGGTATCATTCCCTAGAGTGGGCAGCTTTGAACCAGAGGTACTGCAGAACTTAAGGATAAGGATATGTCTGATAAAATCCAGAAAATAAAGGATTAGACATACAGATTGTTTAAATCTATGGCAACAAGAGGGGGAGGTGCAAAGGGAACAAACTCGCAAAGCAAGTTCCAAACCTAGCAGGAATGAGGACACAAACACACCATTATCGACACAGGTCGAGAGGGAAGAGATGGCTACAGTCAATGGTATATCTGTAAATGATAGTAGAATGCAAGATAAATGTATTAACCCTAATTTTTGCAAGATGTATCCTGTTTTGAAGTCTCTCCAAGGTTATAGGTCACAGGAAGATGAAGGACCCAGCCAAATCGCAGCTCTCATTCAGGCAGTCACCTTGCAGGCAACTCAGGTGGGGCCTGTCCATCCAGTTAGAGCAGTAACAATATTCCCCACTGAAAGAACGGGTGAGGTCACAGCTACCGGTAAGTGTGAGACGGGTCATTGCACAGAGACAACAACACCTCACAGTAAACAGATTAGGAACGGAATGGTAGGATTACATCCTGTCTTGGAAATAGTAACTCCCAATGGGGGAACCGACAGTCAGGGAGTAATCCTCACCAGGAATAATGCAGTGTATTGCCCGTGGCCCAGAGATGAGCTGCGGTCAATCATTTCAGAATTCCCGGATCCCCGGAAGCATTTAGCCAGATGTCAGAAGTTTATCAGAGATCTGGGTAATGCTCATGAACCAGCTAACAAAAATTGGCGGATACTTTTAAAAGCGTGCCTACCCCCTAATATTGACACCCAAAAATGTATCACTGATTGTAGATTAGAGTCGGATGGTTCTATGACTGACGAACACAATCAGGAGAACGTGGAGCGAATTAACATGCAAATACAGTTGTATTTCCCCATTACTGTTACGTGGAGAAGAATTTTCTCCATAAAACAGAGGGAAAATTAAATGGCATCTGAATATTTCCATCGGGCTCTGCAAATAATGGATAAATACGTTGGAGTATCGGATATAGGGAGCGATGCAAATTACAGGGAAGTGGCTGTCTCTGTGCTGATGGACGGACTCGATAAGACAGTAAGGGACAGGGTACAAACATCTTTGCCTAATTGGAGAGGGGCCACAGTAGCTTGTCTTAGAGAGTGCGCAATTGAACAACACAAGAATATTGCTAGGCAGAGAGAACAACAGGAGGAGAAGCTGATGACAATAAGTCTACAGGCTCTTGCAGCAAAGCCTCATCAGCCAAAACCCCAAAACCTTGCAGTTTGGAAAAGACCGAGAATATGTTACATTTGTAGAAATAAAGGACATCTTGCTGGACATTGTAGGACTAGTAGGACACATAGTCAATATAGACCCCTAGACAGAGAAAACAAGCCACATTATTAAACACATAGACGGGATCAAGGGACATATAGTAAGGAATCACGAGCCATATAGAAAACACAGATTCGGTTAATGGGAAGAACGGAATAAATGCAATTTTACCCTTTTGACAAAACTTGCTGGGGTTAAGATGAGGCCTCTAAACTTTTGCTTCTTTCTCTAGCAGAAATGGCCCCTGATTAACTTAACAGGAGTTTTGTTAGATATGGTATACAATAGTGTCGAAGTCAAAAATATTACATAGAAAGAACATAAAAACTCTACACACATATAAGTCGCTATACTTGCAAATACGCTCAGCGAGCACAGCAATATATGGTAACACACGCATTTACATGGACATGCCACAGAGATGGATTCAACACATTTCATGCAGTACATAATTATAATAATATCAAGCGCCAGACATCATGATGATTTAAAATTATATAATAAAGTAATGTCATGTATGTGTATTATTTGAACGAAGCTAGATACACCTGTCATATTTGGTATTTAAGCAACCAGATTAATGTGTAGATTCATTTGATACTTGTTTTTAAGTTGTAGGACATTGCACAAATAGTTATGATTAAATATATGAACGCTAAAAATCACTCTTATTAGTACAATGGACAGGAAACTCAGGCCAGCCCCCTCAGACGTCCCCAAGGCTGAACCTCTTCAGCACACGAACAAACCAGTGACTCATCATGAATGAGAAAGTCCCCTCCCCCAAAAACTAGATAACACATTGCTGATCACACAGGAGGTAGTTGCTGTTTTGTCTCAGAGGATGATGGAGTTGCTTCTAGACCAGTTCCTGCATAATTTTACAGAGAGAGAGAGAGAGAGAGTGATATGGAGAGACAAATTTATATGAGAAAGATAATGGTATTGTATGCTGGCCTGTAACTGTATGTATTAACTGCTTACTGTATACATTGTAATCATGTAATTATGTGTATACTGTACATTGGAGGTCATTCCGAGTTGTTTGCTCGCAAGGCGATTTTAGTAGAGTTGCTCACGCTAATCCGCCGCCTACTGGGAGTGAATCTTAGGTTCTTAAAATTGCGAACGAAAGATTCGCAATATTGCGATTACAAACTTCTTAGCAGTTTCAGAGTAGCTTCAGACTTACTCGGCATCTGCGATCAGTTCAGTGCTTGTCGTTCCTGGTTTGACGTCACAAACACACCCAGCGTTCGCCCAGACACTCCTCCGTTTCTCCAGCCACTCCCGCGTTTTTTCCGGAAACGGTAGCGTTTTTTCCCACACACCCATAAAACGGCCTGTTTCCGCCCAGAAACACCCATTTCCTGTCAATCACACTACGATCGCCTGAGCGAAGAAAAAGCCGTGAGTAAAAATACTAACTTCATAGCAAATTTACTTGGCGCAGTCGCAGTGCGGACATTGCGCATGCGCACTAAGCGGAAAATCGCTGCGATGCGATGAAATTTACCGAGCGAACAACTCGGAATGAGGCCAATTGTAATATATTGAATCCATATTCTTTTAATAACAAATATATACATCAATGAGCTTTGGAACTCAGATAATGTGTGGGTGTATTGTTTTCTCTTATGGGATGCAGTGTTTTGCTGTGTATTGTGCACATTCATGGCACATGGTAATAAGAGGTGCAGGCGTTTACAATATATATTAGAGCGGGCATTTTAAATATTTGTAAGGAAACAATTTGGTATTCACAATAGAAAGCACAAAGTATGTTGGATACCTACGAAGACTAATATTGCATTTCACTGTTCTAGATTCATGTCCATCACAGGTAGAGGAAATTATCTCACAAATACCAGGTTCCCTATGAACTTAGGACGGACAGGACACTGGATTGATGGCTGGGATATTCCCAGTAGAGATACGACACATAGATTTTTTTGGGGGGGTGTAGACCTAGTAGAAAATTCATTCCCCATAGTGCCCAATCCAGTTGTCAAATTTTATAAAATCCTCTTTGCCTCTACAAACTTATCTGTTACTAACCTCTATGTGATTTTTCTTCAAAGTTTACTCCTCATCTCTTTTACGTTCACTGACAGGAGGGTACAATACATGGACCCGATCACAGTTCAAACAACACATGCCTACTCGGTCCTTCAGAGTTCTGCCCAAATCCAGTATATCTCACCAGCACAAGGACACCAGTATTTATGCAGTGTGCCTGGTCATGCACAAAGGGTGGAAAATGAGAATACTGGTGAAAGGAGACTGTGTACAGACACCGATATGCATGATGGTGTGACAGCCTGTCTGTGAAGGCCAAACCTGATATTTTCTTTTTTTTATTTATTATTATTTCCCTGTTTTCTCTCATCCAGAGATGGTTTACTTCACACAACTGATAACACACGATAGTAAATTGAAATGCAAAATTTGTGTTCCCTACAGGAAAGGGCAGTCTGGAGGTCAAAGGGGTCCTCAGGACTTTGGACAGGTGGACACAGTAAGCCGGTAGCCCCCAGAGCATATCTTCCAAGTCTAGCTGAGGCGGCACACGGTCTGACTCATCTGGGCAAAGAGGGTATGTGTAAGCTGGTAAGAGCCTACTGGTGTGCACCAGGATTTTCTTCTCATGCAGGTAAGAGAGCAATGACATGTTTTACTTGCTTGAGGAAGAATATTTGTAAGACAATACCAACAGAGCCATCCCATATCCCTCCGACAGATGGACCTTTTCAGGTAATACAAATCGATTTCATACAGTTACCACCCTGTAGGAATTTGAAATATGTGTTAGTTTGTATTGATGTATTTTCCAACTGGGTAGAAGCGTTCCCTGCTGCCACAAATACTGCTACGTTCACTGCAAAGAAAATTGTGCAGGAATTTGTGTGTAGATATGGTATCCCTAGAATGATTGAAAGTGATAGCGGTACCCATTTTACAGGTGAAGTCTTTCAGGTCATGTGCAAACTGATGGGAATTAATAGCAAGCTGCATACTCCGTACCGGCCACAGGCGAGTGCAAAGGTAGAGAGAGCGTGAACAGCACTATTAAGAACAAGCTGAGCAAAGTGATGGCTGACCTCATGTAATGATAGACCCCCAGGATGATTTGAAATGCAATAATGAAGTGACTGTGAAATATTTGGATATTTGGTTGGGATGAGCCAGCAGCTGAGAAATCAACAAAGAAATCTAAAGCTGGTGATTCCTGACCTACCGAACAGTAATTGTCATGACATTGAGCCTGGGGATTATGCGATGATTCAAAATTTCTTACGCTCAGGTTGCCTCATAGACAGGTGGGAAGGACCGTACCAAGTCTTGTTAACCAGCACGACAGCATTGAAGGTCGCTGAAAGAGAGACTTGGGTCCACTCGTCCCACTGCAAGAAGATAGCTGACCCGGAGAGGACTCGTGACAAAGAGCAAGGTGGAGAGAACCTCGTATCACTAGAGTATTTGTGTCGGGAAAGTTGAGAGGCAGGACTGTTGAAAGGCAACAAGATCTAGGACAGTTGTCGCACCACTTTCTTTTTTCACCTCCCCCTGCATTTTCCTTCCTTTTCTTCCCCTTATTTTCCTTCTTTCCCCTAACGAAATGGATCTATCACAAGAGACTGCGTTTCGGGTTCTGTTAGTAATTCTGGTTTTGATAAGGACAGTTTGTTTTGGTGAGGGTCCCAGAGAGGTCGAGCAAGGATCTGGAATGGGTTCTGATGGCGAGTATGAATTTGTAGGATCTCAGGAGCAGCACATCACTCGAGTAAAGGCTGGTATCAGTAAGCGCTCTGGTAGTCATGGAGCTCGAAGGCACTGTGAAGGGTTATTGTCTGATGAATATTGTATTTGTAGGAATTGTGAGAATATAGTCGAGGATGGGTGCATCCAGAGATGTCAGTCCAACCTTAATATCGACATGGACCGCCATCTGTTGAGTGATTACAACTCACTAGTGGGTAAGGTCTTAAACCAGACCGAATGCAGGGTGTGCTCACAGGTAGCTCAAGGTCAGAGTAAGTCAGCATTAGTACCATACCCTTTAGCAATAGATGAGGTACTCGAATTACGGGGTGGGAGACCGGTGGACAAGAAATTCAATATCTCTAGGCCCCCTAGTTTAAAGCTCCACCAGTATCATGTAGACAGGTCCTTATTTCCAATTACCGAAAACCAGGAATTTGGGAAGTGACGTGGAATAACCAGACAATGACCTTTTCACACAGAGCTGATTAGATACCCATAGACTCTGAACTTGTACGCCAGATAGCCAACAGTGGGAGGTATTTTCGGTATAGGTATACCCGTGGAAGCAAGAACATGTGGGTTGGAATAGTATCGTCAGGGTATTGTGCCCATATCATCCAGCCCGATACTTGTACTGAGCAAATGGGAGAACTAGGGATTGGTTTCTTTACTTGGAAAGTTTGCAATATGGTGATGTTTTATTTTGTCCCCTATGTTCTCCCAGATGATGCCTATTTCATATGTGGGAGGAAAGCGTACAAGTGGCTTGCCCCGAGCTCTGAGGGATTGTGTTATATTGGGAGAGTACTACCGGAGGTCATGACCATAACCCACAATAAAATGAAAGACGTTCACCGCAGTGCTCAGGCTCCTTATACTCATACTCACTATGAACACATCATCAAGAGACACCTCATAGATAGGGCAGAGCACACAGCCTCTGATTTGATCCACAAATCCACCGGGATTCAGTTCCTTCTCGCATTAGACATCACCCGTACTGCCAGAGGAACTATAAATTATAGGTATATCCATGCACTAGCGAACTCGATAGATAATATCACTGAGATGTATGACGACACCTTCAGGTATACGGGAAGGGAGTTACAAGCCTACAAGAAATAACTGATCCAGCACAGGATGGTCCTTTATGTTACAGCCGTGACAGGTGGGTACTGTGTTAGTCTGGCAACTCAATATGGTGTGAAGTGCTGTATGTATATTACGAACAGCACTGATGACCCCACGGAGATTATCGATCAGAAGATGGACGAGATCTTGCAGTTGAAGTGGGAGTTCAGGAGGAAGCACAACCTTACCTTAGCGACTGTGGGTAATGAACTGACCGGCTGGGTCTCATGGTTGTACCCACACAAATGGTTCTCATGGTCATTATGAGTGTGGGGAAGTTTCTCCTTTGTATCCTGGGAGTCATCATAATTATTGGTTTGATATTTAGGTGTGTTCAAATTCTAATGCGGCGCAAGCATGGCACAAATTTGATAAGTCTAAGGAGCGAGGGCGTTGTTACAGCAGCAGATTTAATTTATGACCCATCCATAGAGACAGTGTTATGATAAGGATTGCAAATGAATATCATGGCCTGTTTCTTTCACCCATTTTTCTTTGTCTCCCCCTCTGCCCAGATACATACAACTGGAAAAGACGTCAGCCCTACCCAAAGTGTTTATGTGAATATATTTTTATATATGTGTCTTATCTTCATCTCTGCAACCTCCAGCTAATAACACACACAGTTGACAGGTGATATCCACATATACTAGCACTCACATATGATCCCCCTCCATGTGTTATCAACTAAATGTGCACCGCATTTGTTGGAACAAGAAGCCGAAAAGAGCTCGGTAGTGTTTGTTGGCCCATTTACAGACCCTTAATACGGGATGAGAAGGATTTAATGTATACTTCGCAATACCTCGAAGCTTATTTAGAACATATACGGCACGATGATACATGCCCCTCAGACATTGATTCATACATACATGCTTTTTACTATCCCACTAGGTCATACAGTTCCCACCTACAACTCTCCCCCGATATTTTTCTGTTTATTGATTAGTTAGTGGCAGTTATTGGTGACTGCCAAAGGGTGGACTGTTGAAGTCGAAAAATATTGCAGTACACACATCACGTACAAACTACACACAGATGACATCCGTGCGCGTACTTGTTCTGCCGTGCGTGCACATATTCGCAATTTGCGTATGGTCGCTCCCGCCGTCCTGCATATTAGCGCGTGGTATGGGTAATTACGGTAAAGTTTGTGATCGCATGGAAAAGCCATAAAAACACATTACATATTTAATCCAAATAGTGCACAATGTACACATAGTCTCCCTGCACCACACCAGCAAGTTACAACAGTTTAAATGGCATCAGAACATAGGGATTCACCTTTACAGGATAAGAGGGGACAGAACTAGGTTATAAGGTGGTGTTTGGTATCCAGCTGTAGGGTATATTAAGGGAAATATTCCGGTGTTGGTTTGCAGAAGATCGCACGCTCCTGCGAATAGTTATGCGCAGGAGCAGATAATAAATATTAACTGTATTTACTGTACATTTGGTATGCGGCGGGAACCCAGAGGAGAACATCTGCAAGTGCACCTGGAACAGACATCGCCCACCTATTCAAACCGACCTATGACCTCTCCTGTACTGTAAATGACCATCCCTGTGTCCAATGGACAAAGAGATTACAGTATCCATTGTGTTAGGTTTTGGACTATTGTATAAAAGGCCAGCTGCATGCCCGGTCAGACACAGACTCTGAAGGTCATCTCCCTTGATGACTGAGGACCGGCCGGGAAGCGCAGGCGAAACCAAAACGTATGTACCATTGACTGTAGCCATTTTTCTATTGTATTGTATTGTTATTGTAACCCCCTTTCAGTAATTATATGTTGGTGTGTCGGAACCCGACATTTTAAATACAATCTGGTGTTGTGTCTCCTTTCCCTGCTAAGGTTATGTGTATTACAGTCACACGTGTAGCTGCTAAGTGCTCACAGAGTATCTTTGGGTGTGTACGCACTGCGTGTACTTTGTACGGCCAGCGTGGCGTTTGTACGCAAAGTACGTACATGGTACAGGGCTTTGTATGCTAATGGTGTAAAAAGTACGTAGGCTAAGGATTGATTACAGCGTCCGCAGCGGCCTCATTTAAAGTGTATTAAATGTCTTTTTAAAGTGTTGCTTTTAATCCTGTATGTAAATCAACGTTTACAACATATTGTACGCATATACACACACATACTGTATACACACATCTATATATATATATATATATATATACATACAGTATATATATATATATATATATTTATAAAAAAAACACACATTTGTACATACATTTATTCATCCCACTGTAGGTCTGTGAGGACGGTGAGGCAGAGGACGGAGGGAGCTGCTGTTTGTACACAGCCAGCAGCTCCTACCGGACATTCTGTTTTTCATCAGCAGAGAGCTACAGTAGATAGCCCTCTGCTGCTGCTGCAGGTCCGCGGTCGCGATCACGCCTTTTTCAGAGATGTAGACATCTGTCTCTATCTAGAAAAAAAAAAATTCAGCTCATCAGGGGGGGATTCCAAGTACTCGGAACCCCCCCTGCGTGCGCTACTGTGGATCGATGCGACTCGGTACCTGTTCACAGCATAGGCAGAGGCGGTGCAGAGATGATCTCATCTCCTATCGCCGCCTCCGCAATCCCCCCTCCCCTTCCTCTGCCAATGACACCGCAGTCCCCACCCCGATGGCATATTGCCGGGTCTGGAAGCCGTTCACAGGGTCCAGTGCTTGGTTGCACCCGAGAAGGACCAGTTTTCAGTTCCCGGGTGTGACCCGGCATTAGCGACCTGAAAGCGGTATAAGTAATAATATGGTATTAAGTAAGCGGTGATAAAACCCTCAGACATATAGGAGTCAATCCAATTAGCCACGATGATCTCACAGGTGCAAGCCATCACGGCAGCGGGCGCACTTTGTGGTGGCCTGAAGTCGCCCAAAAGTGCTCGTCACCCCATAGTGGTCCGAGCAAATTTCTGCGAACTGTGGCCTCCCAACTGCCCCCACCCCCTAAAACTAGGCACTCCGTGGGGATTTACTAACAGTTGTTTGTAAATGGAGTGATGCTTTCATAAGTGAAGCATCTGTCCTTTACCAAGATGGTCGCCGTTTGTCTTCTGCGCACGCTCGGTTCCATCACGCCAGAGTTTGCGTGCCAAGGTACGACACGGACGTGTAGTACTGATGTACCCCAGGAGACCACCGCATTATCCTATTTAAGTCTATTCACCTGGGTTGCAATAAGCGGGGAAGCACAAGATCAGCGTCAGTCCCGATTCTGAAGTCACACCAGACATACGTCTGCTTCTCCTCAGCTGACACCGGGCGCTTCTCCCTCCTATCACTTCGGCTGCTCAACTGCCACTCCACCCGGGGGAGGGCTCGAGGAAGTCTCCAATGAGAATGAACCCGTGTCCAGCCTCGTAATCACTGTGAACCCGGTGGGGGGTCCATCAAGAGCACATACATTCCCCTTCTACAATTCAGAAGGTTTCGGTTCAGGGGCGTTACATACTCCCCAGTAGAATCATACGTGTCCTCATGTTCTACATCACACATGCACCAGACCTACGGCAGGTGCATATTCTCCGAGTATGGCCCCCTATGCTGCCGTGCCTCTCTGACCGCAGCCACTTTCAGCGACACACCCACATCAGCCTAACCAGTCCCGACACCTCCCAGGAACACCAACATTCTCAGACCGCGCATCTGATCATATGCTGCGTCTGTGAGCAATCGGGACACGTGCTCTGCGACTCATACACACAGACCTAAAACACGGCGTGCAACACTGACATTGCGTCCACCTTCCGAATCAGCTGTGAAACACAGGAACCCCCCGAGAGTACCACTATGGAGGGGATAGAGGACTTTACCCCACTCTGCCCAAATTTCTGGATTTTGAAACTTTCAGATTGGCTCCAAATTTATTCTGCAGCAGGACAATGTCCCCAAACATACAGCCAATGTCACTAAGAACTATCTTCAGCGTAAAAGAGAACAAGGAGTCCTGGAAGTGATGATATACCCCCCACAGAGCCCTAATCTCAACATTATTGAGTGCCTGGGATTACATGAAGAGACAGAAGGATTTGAGCAAGCTACATCTACACAATGGCCCTCATTCCGAGTTGTTCGCTCGTTCTTTTTCATCGCATCGTAGCGATTTCTTGCAAACTGCGCATGCGCAATGTTCGCACTGCGACTGCGCCAAGTAAATTTGCTAAGAAGTTTGGTATTTTACTCACGGCATTACAAGGTTTTTTCTTCGTTCTGGTGATCGTAGTGTGATTGACAGGAAGTGGGTGTTTCTGGGGGAAACTGGCCGTTTTATGGGAGTGTGTGAAAAAACGCTGCCGTTTCTGGGAAAAACGCGGGAGTGGCTGGAGAAACGGGGGAGTGTCTGGGCGAACGCTGGGTGTGTTTGTGACGTCAATCCAGGAACGAAACTGACTGAACTGATCGCAGTGGCAGAGTAAGTGTCGAGCTACTCAGAAACTGCAAAGAAATTTCTATTCGCAATTTTGAGAATCTTTAGTTTTGCTAAGCTAAGATTCACTCCCAGTAGGCGGCAGCTTAGCGTGTGCAATGCTGCTAAAAGCAGCTAGCGAGCGAACAACTCGGAATGAGGGCCAATATCTGTGGTTACTTCTCCAAGATGTTTGGAATAACCTCCCTGCCAAGTTCCTTCAAACACTGTGTGCAAGTGTACCTAGAAGAATTGATGCTGTTTTGAAGGGAAGGGTGGGCACACCAAATACTGATTTACATTTCTCTTCTGTTCATTCACTTTACATTTTGTTAACTGATAAAACTAAACTATTAACACTTCTATTATTGAAAGCATTTACTTTGCAGTTTATGTTCCACACCTGCCTAAAACTTTTGCACAGTACTGTAATCTTGCAAATAATGCACATTAATATCAGGAGCTGGTGAGTCTTTATTTACATAGCACATATTAGCAGTTACAGAAATTGGTTGTATCTTTGGGGTGTCATACAATGGGCTCTAAACCCTCTTACTGCACACAGTGCTGACATATTGGGGGGTATCCCATTATGCACCAAGTTTCACAACTATTTTTTTACAGGCTATCCAATTAGATCGCCCATAAGAAAATACATTTTCTCACAAAAACACACAGGTCTGAAGCTGTTCTTGGGGATTTTATTTCATCTGTCTGAGGTAGGTGAAACAAAATCCCAGATAAGCCGCAGCTCATAATGGTTTATCGGCAATAATAGGATTTTGGTACCCTTTCTCATAGTCTGTAGAGGATGCTGGGGTCCACATTAGTACCATGGGGTATAGACGGGTCCACCAGGAGCCATTGGCACTTTAAGAGTTTGAGAGTGTGGGCTGGCTCCTCCCTCTAAGCCCCTCCTCCAGACTCAGTCTAGAAACTGTGCCCGAGGAGACGACATACTTCGAGAGAAGGACTTAACACAGATAGTGGTGAGATTCACACCAACTCACACATACAAGGCACGTCAAGCTAACTTAGCCTGAAAACTCAGCAACCGCTGAAACAGTACTTACCAAGTAACGATGCAGTACTCAACTAAAAACAAAGTTGTACTGAACCAGATAACAGCTGCAGGAAAACGAAGCACTGGGCGAGCGGCCAGCATCCTCTACGAACTACAAGAGTTAGGATTTTAATACCAACCGGTAAATCCTTTTCTCTTAGTCCGTAGAGGATGCTGGGGTCACTTCAAGAACCATGGGGTATAGACGGGATCTGCAGGAGACATGGGCACTTTAAGACTTTCAAAGGGGTGTGAACTGGCTCCTCCCTCTATGCCCCTCCTTCAGACTCCAGTTATAGGAACTGTGCCCAGGGAGACGGACATTTCGAGGAAAAGGATTTGTTGTTAAACTAAGGTGAGATACATACCAGCTCACACCTCAAGCACGCCATACAACATAGCATTCAACACAACGCAAGTCAACGGCATGAACAACATCAGCAACAGGCTGACTATAAACGTAACACAACATGTGTGTAACCATAACCAATAACTGCAGATACAGTACGCACTGGGACGGGCGCCCAGCATCCTCTATGGACTAAGAGAAAAGGATTTACCGGTAGGTATTAAAATCCTATTTTCTCATACGTCCTAGAGGATGCTGGGGTCACTTCAAGAACCATGGGGTTTATACCAAAGCTCTAGAACGGGCGGGAGAGTGCGGATGACTCTGCAGCACTGATTGACCAAACATGAGGTCCTCATCAGCCAGGGTATCAAACCTGTAGAACTTAGCAAAGGTGTTTGAACCCGACCAAGTAGCCGCTCGGCAAAGTTGTAATGCTGAGAACCCCCCCCCCCCCCCCAGGCAGCCGCCCAGGACGAGCCCACCTTTCTGGTAGAATGGGCCTTCACCGATTTCGGTAACGGCAATCCAGCCGTAGAATGAGCCTCCTGAACCGTATGACAGATTCAACGCGCAATAGTCTGCTTGGAAGCAGGAGCCCCAATTTTGTTGTGAGCATACAGGACAAACAGAGCCTCCGTTTTCCTAAACTGAGCCGTTCTGGCCACATAAATTTTCAAAGCTCTGACTACGTTGAGAAACTTCGATTCCAGCAAGGCGTCAGTAGCCACTGGCACCACATTAGGTTGGTTCAAGTGGAACGACAAAACCACTTTCGGCAGAAACTGCTGACGAGTCCTCAACTCTGCTCTATCTTCATGGAAGATCAAATAAGGGCTCTTGTGAGACAAGGCCGCCAATTCAGACACCCGCCTGGCGGATACCAAGGCCAACAGCATGACCATTTTCCAAGTGAGGAAATTCAACTCCACCTTTTGTAAATGTTCAAACTAATGAGATTGAAGGAATTGCAACACCACGTTAAGATCCCACGGTGCCACAGGGGGCACAAAGGGAGGTTGGATGTGCAACACGCCTTTCACAAAAGTCTGAACTTCTGGAAGGGAGGCCAATTGTTTTTGGTAGAAAACCGATAATGCTGAAATTTGTCCTTTAATGGAGCCCAACTTTAGGCCCGCATACACACCGGCTTGTAGAAAATGGAGAAAACGTCCTAACTGAAATTCTTCCGAGGGAGCCTTCTTGGATTCACACCAAGACACGTATTTTCTCCAAATACGGTGGTAATGTTTAAACGTTACTCCTTTCCTGGCCTGAATAAGAGTGGGGATGACTTCCTTGAGAATACCCTTTCGGGCTAGGATCCGGCGTTCAACCTCCAAGCTGTCAAACAAAGTCTTGGAACACGCACGGCCCCTGCTGTAACAGATCCTCCCTCAGAGGAAGAGGCCAGGGATCTCCTATGAGTAATTCCTGAAGATCTGGATACCAAGCCCTCCTTGGCCAGTCTGGAAAAATGAGGATCGCTTGAACCTTTGTTCTTCTTATGATCTTTATCACTTTTGGAATGAGTGGAAGCGGAGGAAACACGTACACCAACTGAAACACCCGCGGTGTCACTAAGGCGTCCACTGCTATTGCTTGAGGGTCTCTCAACCTGGTACAATATCTCTGAAGTTTCTTGTTGAGGCAAGACGCCATCATGTCTATTTGAGGAATTCCACAAAGACTTGTCACCTCTGCAAAGACCTCTTGATGAAGACCCCGCTCTCCTGGATGGAGATCGTGTCTGCTGAGGAAGTCTGCTTCCCAGTTGTCCACTCCTGGAATGAAGATTGCTGACAGAGCGCTTGTATGCCTTTCCGCCCAACGGAGAACCTTTGTGGCCTCTGCCATGGCCACTCTGCTCTTTGTTCCGCCCTGGCGGTTTATGTACGCTACTGCTGTTATGTTGTCCGACTGAATCAAGACGGACTGATTGCGAAGATGTTCCGCTTGCAAAAGGCCGTTGTGAATGGCCCTTAACTCCAGAACGTTTATGTGTAGACACATTTCCTGGGCTTGACCATCTTCCCTGGAAGCTTTCCCCCTGTGTGACTGCTCCCCAGCCTCGGAGACTCGCATCCGTGGTCATTAAGATCCAGTCCTGGATCTCGAACCTGCGTCCCTCTAGGAGGTGAGAGCTGTGCAGCCACCACAGGAGTGAGATTCTGGTCTTGGCAGACAGAGTTATCCTTCGGTGCATGTGCAGATGGGACCCGATCCACTTGTCCAACAGGTCCCACTGAAATACTCTGGCATGGAATCTGCCAAACTGAATGGCTTCGTAGGCCGCCACCATCTTCCCCAGCAACCGAGTGCATTGATGGATCGATACTCTTGGCGGTTTCAGGATTTGTTTGACCAGGTTCTGAATTTCCAGATCCTTTTCTATTGGAAGAAAAACTCTCTGTAATTCTGTGTCCAGAATCATTCCCAAAAACGACAGCCGTCTCGTCGGAACCAACTGTGATTTTGGCAAGTTTAGGAGCCAACCATGTTGCTGCAGAATTGTCAGGGATAGCGTAATGTTCTGCAGTAATTGTTCCCTGGATCTCGCCTTTATCAGGAGATCGTCCAAGTACGGGATAATTGTGACTCCTTGCTTGTGCAGGAGTACCATCATTTCGGGCATTACCTTGGTGAAAACCCTCGGAGCCGTGGAGAGACCAAACGGCAACGTCTGAAATTGGTAATGACAATCCTGAACTGCAAACCTCAGGTAAGCCTGATGTGGAGGATAAATGGGAACATGTAAGTAGGCATCCTTTATGTCTACCGACACCATAAAATCCCCTTGCTCCAGAGTGGAGATCACCGCCCGGAGAGATTCCATCTTGAATTTGAATTTTCTTAGGTAGAAATTGAGGGATTTGAGGTTCAGGATTGCTCTGACTGAGCCGTCTGGCTTCGGGACCACGAACAGGCTCGAATAAAAGCCTCCTCCCTGTTGCGATGGGGGAACCCTGACAATGACTTGATTGAGACACAATTTTTGTATTGCGGGGCATACCACCTCTCTGTCCAGAAGAGAAGCTGGTAAGGCCGATTTGATAAATCGGCGAGGGGGAACGTCTTGAAACTCCAGTTTGTACCCCTGGGACACTATTTCTAAAACCCATGGGTCCAGGGCCGAACTAGCCCAGAACTGACTGAAGAACCTGAGACGTGTCCCCACCGGTGCGGACTCCCGCAGAGGAGCCCCAGCGTCATGTGGTGGATTTGGCAGAAGCCGGGGAGGACTTCTGCTCCTGGGAACCGGCCACGACCGGTGATCGTTTACCTTTTCCCTTTCCTCTAGTAGTAAGGAAGCAAGACCCTCGGCCTTTTCTGTATTTATTGGGCCGAAAGTACTGCATCTGATAGTGGTGTGCTTTCTTTTGTGGTACAGGCACATAAGGTAAAAATGATGACTTACCCGTGGTAGCCGTAGATACCAACTCAGCGAGGCCGTCACCAAACAATACACCACCTTTATACGGTAGAGAATCCATAGCTTTCTTAGAGTCAGCGTCAGCATTCCATTGATGAATCCACAATGCTCTCCTAGCTGAGACTGCCATGGCATTGGCCCTTGATCCCAAGAGGCCAATATCCCTCGCAGCTTCCTTTAGGTAGACTGCAGCGCCCCTGATATAACCTAGTGTCAGAAGAATGCTATCCCTATACAGGGTATCTATTTCAGATGACAAGTTATCTGCCCATCTTTCGATAGCACTACTCACCCACGCAGACGCAGTGGCTGGTCTGAGTAGCGTACCCGTGGTGATATAAATGGATTTCAATGTATTTCCCTGCCTACGATCCGCAGGATCCTTTAGAGCTGCCGTGTCAGGTGACAGAAAAGCCACCTTTTTGGACAGCCGTGCTAGAGCCTTGTCCACAATGGGGGGTGACTCCCATTTTTCCCTATCCCCAGAGGGAAATGGATACGCCACTGGAATCCTTTTGGGAATCTGAAACTTTTTGTCAGGACTTTCCCAAACCTTTTCACAAAGGCCCTCATTCCGAGTTGATCGGTCGCAAGGCGAATTTAGCAGAGTTACACACGCTAAGCCGCCGCCTACTGGGAGTGAATCTTAGCTTCTTAAAATTGCGACCGATGTATTCGCAATATTGCGATTACTAACTACTTAGCAGTTTCAGAGTAGCTCCAGACTTACTCTGCCTGTGCGATCAGTTCAGTGCTTGTCGTTCCTGGTTGACGTCACAAACACACCCAGCGTTCGCCCAGGCACTCCCACCGTTTCTCCGGCCACTCCTGCGTTTTTTCCGGAAACGGTAGCGTTTTCAGCCACACGCCCCTGAAACGCCGTGTTTCCGCCCAGTAACACCCATTTCCTGTCAATCACATTACGATCGCCGGAGCGAAGAAAAAGCCGTGAGTAAAAATACTTTCTTCATAGTAAAGTTACTTGGCGCAGTCGCAGTGCGAACTTTGCGCATGCGTACTAAGCGGATTTTCACTGCGATGCGATGAAAAAGAACGAGCGAACAACTCGGAATGAGGGCCAAAGTGCGTTCAGTTCATGAGAGGGAGGAAACGTTACCTCAGGTTTCTTTCCTTTATACATACAGACCCTAGTATCGGGAACCGCAGGGTCTTCAGTGATATGTAATACGTCTTTTATCGCCACAATCATGTACTGAATGCTCTTTGCCAATTTTGGATCTAATCTGGCATCACTATAGTCGACACTTGAGTCAGTGTCCGTGTCGGTATCCGTGTCTGCCAGCTGGCTAAATGAACGTTTTTGTGACCCCCGAGGGGGTCTGGACTTGTAACAACACATCCTCTACGGATTTCTTACAAGCCTGGATCTGAGACTCAGATTTATCCAATCTCTTATCAGAGCCACATTAGCATTCAGAGCACTCAAAACATTCACCCAATCAGGTGTCGGCGGTGCCGACAGGGTCACTCCGACAGCCGTTTGTGTCCCTATGATCGTCTCCTCCTGGGAAGAGCCTTCAGCCTCAGACATGCCGACACACGTGCACGCAGCACACACAGACACACTGGGCATATAGGGGACAGACCCGCAGTAAAGCCTGTCAGAGAGACACAGAGGGAGTTTGCCAGCTCACTCCCAGCGCTTAAACCCGGTTCTGACACAGTTACAGAATGTCCCAGACCTGCAGCGCTTTTATAATAACTTATATTGCACCAAAATTCACTGTGCCCCCCCCCCTGTTTTGCACCCTGTTACTTGTACAGCAGTGTGAGGAAGGACCAGCGTCTCTGCAGCTTCTGTGAAGAGAAAATGGCGCTGATGTGAGCTGTGAGGACTAAGCCCCGCCCCCAGAATGGCGCGCTTCAGCCCCGCTATTTTTCCAAAATCTTTATACTGGCGGGGGTTTGGACAGAGGTTTGGCACGTATGCCCTCTTGCCAGTCACTTTTTTTTAGAGGTTAATATGCTGCCCAGGGAGCCTCCCCCCGGCGCCCTGCACCCTGTAGTGCCTCTGAGTGTGGGAGCATGGAGCGAAGCGCGGCCGCTGTGCGGTACCTCTGAAGCCGTCACTGAAGTCTTCTGTCTTCTTCTACTTACCTGCCTTCTGACTTCTGGCTCTGCAAGGGGGGTGACGGCGGGTTCTGGGAACGAGCATCTAGGCGTACCTAGCGATCAGACCCCCAGGAGCTAATGATGTCCTGTAGCCAAAGAAGCAGAGCCTTGAAACTCACAGAAGTAGGGCTGCTTCTCTCCCCTAAGTCCCTCGATGCAGGGAGACTGTTGCCAGCAGGTCTGCCTGAAAATAAAAAACCTAACAAAGTATTTTCAGAGAAACTCAGTAGAGCTCCTCAGAGTGCATGAAGTCTGCCTGGGAGTCTGGAGGAGGGGCATAGAGGGAGGAGCCAGTTTACACCCCTTTGAAAGTCTTAAAGTGCCATTGTCTCCTGCGGATCCCGTCTATACCCCATGGTTCTTGAAGCGACCCCAGCATCCTCTAGGACGTATGAGAAAAGGATTTACCAGTAGGTACCAAAATCCTATTTTCTCTTACGTCCTAGAGGATGCTGGGGTCCATATTAGTACCATGGGGATGTACCAAAGCTCCCAGAACGGGAGGGAGAGCGCAGAGGCTCCTGCAGAACTGATTGACTGAACTTCAGATCATCAGAGGCCAAAGTATCGAACTTGTAAAACTTTGCAAACGCGTTCGACACAGACCAAGTTGCAGCTCTGCAAAGTTGCACTGCCGAGACACCCCGGCCAGCCGCCTAGGAAGACCCGACCTTACGAGTAGAGTGGGCCTTAACAGACTTAGGACACAGCAATCCCACCGTAGAATAAGCGTGCTGGATAGTGAACCTGATCCAGCGAGAGATCGTCTGCTTAATAGCAGGACACCCAATTTTCTTGGGATAATATAGGACAGAGAGTCCGACTTTCTGTGACGAGAAGTTCTCTTCACATGTATCTTCAGAGCCCTTACGACATCCAAGGACTTTGATGTAATTGAGGAGTCAGTAACCACTGGCACCACAATAGGTTGGTTGATATGAAATGCCGACACAACCTTCGGAAGAAACTGCTGACGATTCCGGAGCTCATCTCGTTCTTCGTGGAAGATCAAGGAAGGGATTTTACAGGACAAAGCCACCAGCTCGGACACACGTCTAGCAGAAGCTAAGGCCCAATAAAGTGACCGCCTTCCATGTAAGAAATTTGACCTCTACCTCGTGTAGAGGTTCAAACCAATCCGACTGGAGGAACTGCAACACCACGTTAAGGTCCCAAGACGCCGTAGGCGGTACAAAGGGAGGTTGGATATGCAGAACTCCCTTCAAAAAGGTCTGAACCTCAGGGAGAGCAGCCAATTGTTTCTGAAAGAAAATAGATAGGACCGAAATCTGGACCGTCACAGATCCTAACCTCAGGCCCATATTCACTCCTGCTTGCAGGAAGAGGAGGAAACGTCCCAGTTGAAACTCCACCGTAGGAAACTTCTTGGACTCACACCAAGAGACATACAGTATTTCTTCCAAATACGATGTTAATGTTTAGACGTTACCCCTTTCCTAGCCTGTATGAGGGTAGGAATAACCTCCATGCCTACAAACGTAGCCGCGGTAAGTCTTGACAGGCGAACGGGAGCTGCTGCAGGTCCTCCCGAAGAGGAAGAGGCCTCGGCTCTTCTTGCAGCAGATTCAGAAAGTCCACGTACCAAGCCCTTCTTGCCAGTCTGGGGCAATGAGGATCGCTTGAACCCTTGTTCTCCTTATGAGCTTTAGGATTCTTGGGATGAGTGGGAGTGGTGGAAACACGTACACTGACTGGAACACCCACGGAGACACCAGGGCGTCCATTGCCACTGCCTGTAGGTCCCTCGACCTGGAACAATAACGCCAAAGCTTATTGTTGAGACGAGAGGCCATCATGTCTATCTGGGGGTAAACCCCAAAGATCTGTTATTTCCTTGAACACCTCCAGATGGAGTCCCCACTCTCCTGGATGGAGATCGTGTCTGCTGAGGAAGTCTGCTTCCCAGTTGTCTACTCCCGGATTGAAGATGGCTGACAGCGCTAACGCGTGCTTTTCTGTCCAGAGGAGTATTCTTGTCACCTCTGACATTGCCGCTCTGCTCTTTATTCCGCCTTGTCGGTTTATGTAAGCCACTGTTGTTACGTTATCCGACTGCACTTTAATGGCCCGATATCTAAGAAGAGGGGTGCCCGAAGAAGACCGTTGTAGACGGCTCTTAGTTCCAGGATGTTGATGGGCAGGCCGACTTCCAGGCTTAACCACCGTCCTTGGAAGGTTACTCCTTGAGTGACTGCTCCCTAGCCCCGAAGGCTCGCATCTGTGGTTAGAAGGACCCAGTCCTGAATCCCGGACCTGCGTCCCTCCAGAAGGTGAGGCAATTGGAGCCACCAGAGGAGTGAAATCCTGGCCTTTGGCGACAGACGAATTCTCTGGTGCATGTGGAGGTGAGATCCCGACCACTTGTCCAGGAGATCCAGTTGGAAGGTCCGAGCGTGGAACCTCCCGTACTGGAGAGCCTCGTAAGAGGCCACCATCTTTCCCAATAGGCGAATGCACTGATGAACCGACACCCACCCCAGCTTCAGGACATCCCGGACCATAGCTTGTATCACCAACGCCTTTTCCTGCAGAAGAAACACCCTCTGCACTTCCGTATCCAGGATCATTCCCAGAAATGACAACCTCTGGGTTGATTCCAAATGTGACTTTGGAAGGTTCAGAATCCAACCGTGACTCTGGACCAGTCACGTTGTGAGAACAATGGACTGCAGCAGCCTCTCCTTGGACGATGCCTTCATCAGCAGATCGTCCAGATATGGAATGATGTTCACACCCTGCTTGCGGAGGAGAACCATAATTTCCGCCATCACCTTGGTGAATACCCTCGGTGCTGTGGAGAGGCCGAATGGCAGGGCCTGGAACTGGAAATGACAGTCCAGCAATGAGAAGGGGAGCCAGATCGGAATATGGAGGTATGCATCCTTGATATCCAGTGATACCAGGAATTCCCCTTCTTCCAGACCTGATATCACCGCCTTGAGCGACTCCATCTTGAACTTGAACTCCTTTAGAAAGGGGTTCAATGATTTTAGGTTCAGAATAGGCCTGACCGAACCATCCGGTTTCGGTACCACGAAAAGGTTCGAATAGTAACCTTTATTCAGCATGTGAGGTGGTACTGGCTCAATGACCTGTGCCTCTACCAGCTTTTGGACAGCGTCTTGTAGTACAGTGCTATCCTCCAAAAGAGTTGGTAAGCCTGACTTAAAAATAAGATTTTAAACCTACCGGTAAATCTTTTTCTCCTAGTCCGTAGAAGATGCTGGGGACTCCGTAAGGACCATGGGGATAGACGGCTCCACAGGAGACATGGGCACTGTAAAGCTTTAGAATGGGTGTGCACTGGCTCCTCCCTCTATGCCCCTCCTCCAGACCTCAGTTATGACTGTGCCCAGAGGAGACTGACAGTACGAGGAAAAGGATTTTGTTATCTAAGGGCGAGATACACACCAGCCCACACCATACACACCGTACAACATGGTATACAATAACCAGTTAATAGTATGAACAAACAGCATCAGCCAGAGGCCGATCTCAACTGTACTTAACCCTTAAGTATGCAATAACTATATACAAGTCTTGCAGAATGTTTCCGCACTGGGACGGGCGCCCAGCATCCTCTACGGACTAGGAGAAAAAGATTTACCGGTAGGTTTAAAATCTTATTTTCTTTTACGTCCTAGAGGATGCTGGGGACTCCGTAAGGACCATGGGGATTATACCAAAGCTCCAAAACGGGCGGGAGAGTGCGGATGACTCTGCAGCACCGATTGAGCAAACATGAGGTCCTCATCAGCCAGGGTATCAAACTTGTAGAATTTTGAAAAAGTGTTTGACCCCGACCAAGTAGCTGCTCGGCAAAGCTGTAATGCCGAGACGCCTCGGGCAGCCGCCCAAGAAGAGCCCACCTTCCTAATGGATTGGCCCTTTACCAAATTTGGTACCGGCAATCCAGCCGTAGAATGAGCCTGCTGAATCGTGTTACAGATCCAGCGAGCAATAGTCTGCTTAGAAGCATGAGTGCCAACCTTGTTGGCTGCATACAGGACAAACAGTGCCTCTGTTCTCCTAACTGTAGCCGTTCAGGCTCAATAAATCTTTAAGGCCCTGACTACATCAAGGGACTTGGAATTCTCCAAGGCCCCATAGCCACAGGCTCACAATAAGATGGTTCATATGAAATGACGAAACCACTTTAGGCAGACATTGAGGACAAGTCCTCCACTCTGCACTATCCGCATGGAAAACCAGATAGGGGCTCTTGAAAGACAAGGCCGCCAATTCGGACACCCGCCTCGCAGATGTCAAGGCCAATAACATGACCACTTTCCAATTGAGAACCTTCAATTCAACTGTTTGAAGCGGTTCAAATCAGTGTGACTCAAGGAAACTTAACATCACGTTAAGGTACCATGGTGCCACTGGGGGCACCAAAAGAGGTTGGATGTGCAACACTCCTTTTACAAAAAACAGGACTTCTGTGAGAGAAGCCAATACCTTCTGAAAGAATATGGATAAGGCAGAAAGCTGCACCTTACCAGAGCCTAACTTTAGGCCCATATCCACTCCTGTCTGTGGAAAATGGATAAAACATCCTAGTTGGACATCCTCAGTAGGAGCATTCTTGGCTTCACACCAAGACACGTATTTTCTCCAGAAATGGTGATAGTGTTTCGCCGTAACATCTTTTCTAGCTTTAATAAGAGTAGGAATGACCTCCTCTGGAATTTCCTTTAGCTAGGATTTGGTGTTCAACCGCCATGCCGTCCAACGTAACCACGGTAAGTCTTGGAACACGCACGGTCCCTGTAGTAGCAGGTCCACCCTGAGAGGAAGGCCCCATAAAATCTGCATATCAGGCCCTTCGAGGCCAATCTTGAACAATGAGTATCGTCTTCACTCTTGTTCGTCTTATGATTCTCAATATTTTTGAGATGAGAGGAAGTGGAGGGAACACATAGACCGACTGAAAACACCCACGGTGTCACCAGGGCGTCCACCGCCGCTGCCTGAGGGTCCCTCGACCTGGAACAATACATTTGAATCTTCCTGTTGAGGCGTGATGCCATCATGTCTATTTGAGGAAGTCCCCAACGACTTGTCACCTCTGTAAAGACTTCCTGATGAAGTTTCCACTCTCCTGATGAAGATCGTGTCTGCTGAGGAAGTCTGCTTCCCAGTTGTCTGTAATGAAGACAGCTGACAGTTTGCTTCCATGATTTTCTGCCCAGCGAAGAATCATGTTGGCTTCTGCCATTTCTGCTCTGCTTTTTGTCCCGCCCTGGCGGTTCACATGCGTCACGGCCGTGACGTTGTCTGATTGGATCAGAACAGGTAGGTTGCGAAGAAAATTCTCCACTTGTTTGAGGCCGTTGTAAATGGCCCTAAATTCCAGCACATTGATGTGTAGGCAAGCCTCTTGGCTTGACCGTATTCTCTAAAATTGTTTTCCTGTGTGACTGCTCCCCATCCTCGGATCCTCGCGTCCGTGGTCACAAGAACCCAATCCTGAACGTCGAACCTGCGACCTCTAGAAGGTGAGTACTCTGGAGTCACCACAGGAGAGAGAGAGACCCTGGCCCGGGGAGACAGGGCAATCTTCCAATGCATGTGCAGGTGGGACCCTGACCACTTGTCCAGAAGGTCCCACTGAAAAGTCCTTGTAGAATGGCCTCGTAGGCCGCCACCATCTTTCCTAATACATGAGTGCCTTGATGAACCGACACTCTTTTTGACTTTAACAGGTCTCTGACCATGTTCTGGAGTACTTGGGCTTTTTCCTCTGGGAGAAAGACCTTTTGTTTTCTGTGTCCAGAATCATGCCCAAAACGACAGTCGAGTTGTTGGAACCAACTGCGCCTTATTGTAGATTTAGGATCCAGCAATGTTGTTGCAGTATTCTCAGGGAGAGAGATACGCTTTGTAACAATTATTTCCCTTGAACTCGCCTTTATCAGGAGATCTTCCAAGTACGGGATAATTGTGACGCCTTGCTTGCGCAGGAGCACCATCATTTCCACCATTACCTCGTCGGGGCCGTGGAACGCCCAAACGGCCAAGCCTGAAATTGGTAAGAACAATCCTGTACAGCGAACTAGCCGTAGCAGGCGCTGTTTTCCCTCTACCTCCACCTCTGGCGAGGAAGGAAGAACCCCGACCCTTTCTGGACTTATGCGACCGAAAGGACTGCCTCTGATATTGAGGTGTTTTCCTTTGCTATGGGGAAACATAAGGCAAAAAAGAAGATTTACCCGCGGTAGCTGATCCGCGAGATCAGATCCGCGAGGCCCTCCCCAAATAAAACTTCACCTTTGTAAGGCCAAGCCTCCAAATGTCTTTTTGAATCAGCATCACCTGACCATTGGCGGGTCCACAGGGACCGTCCAGCCGAAATTGCCATGGCATTGGCTCTTGCACCCAACAGCCCAATATCTCTCGCAGCTTCTCTCATATATAATGCTGTGTCTTTAATGTTACCCAAGGTCAACCAAATGGTATCTTTATCTAGGGTGTCAATGTCAGATGACAAGGTATCTGCCCACGCTGCAGCTGCGCTACCCACCCATGCCGACGCTACTGCCGGCCTTAGTAGGGCACCCTTATGTGTATAAATCGATTTTAAGGTAGTTTCCTGTCTGCGATCAGCAGGATCCTTGAGGGTTGCCGTATCCGGAGATGGTAGCGCCACCTTTTTTGACAAGTGCGTTAAAGCCTTGTTCACTGTGGGTGGGGAATCCCACCGTAACCTGCAGGGCCGTCTTTTCGTATGGGCTCAATGGGCTCTTGCCCAAGGGCCCCAGGAGTATAAGGGCCCTAGGCTGATAGCTGAGGGTCCCCTCTTTCCAGGGGTACCAGATTTTTGAAAATCGGCCCTGGGGAACTGGAGATATCTGACTTGAAAGCAGAGGTCCCCATCCAAGCCTGTTAATTGCACTTCCCAGTCAGATATCTCAGGTTCTGTCTTTCAGTGGACACTGGCAGCTTGTCTCTACTATGCACAGAACCAGAGATATCAGCCTTCAAGCAACTGGTCCCTGCTCCAGCTCCACACGCCTAATATGCACTTTTAGATTTTCGTTGGTGAATTGCTCTGGCTCCTGAACTCTGATCCTCAAGTCCCCAGTACCTCCTGAAAGATGGAACTCACTAGTTTTTTATCCCATTCAAATCTAAGAAATATATTTTCAGGAACTTGAGATATCTGTAGTAAAGCAAGCTGCCCTCCTACCGGAAAACAATAAATATTAAGCCCACTACACTATCCACCCCTCCCCTACGAATTAAACACCCCCTAACACCCTGGAAGTCATGTACCAGGGCTTCTTCATTGAGCCCAATGCCCCCTTCTACAGTTTAGCCCCATCTGTGCAGTAAAGGAGTAATTAGCAGAAATTACTGCTCCAGGTCCTACATGCTGAGCGGAAGATAGAACACCCCCTACCGCCCGTGGGACATCAAAGCTGCAGCTGATAGCACCCCCCCCCCCCCACACCCCTACCGCTGGAGGATAGGTAGGGGGCCCAGTGCATTGCGGTGCCCAGGGGCCTACACTCCTGTTAAGACGGCCCTGGTAACCTGTCCTGGGAGTGGAAAGGTTACGCCATAATAATTCTCTTGGGAATCTGCAGTTTCTTATCTGGAGTTTCCCAAGCTTTTCAAACTGGGCGTTCAGCTCGTGAGATGGGGGAAAATTTACCTCAGGTTTCATTTCCTTAAATATGCAGACCCATATGTCAGGGACAGAGGGGTCCTTAGTGATATGCAAAACATCTTTTATTGCAATAAACATATATTGAATACTCTTGGCCACCCTTGGGTGCAACTTAGCATCATCATCGTCGACACTGGAGTCGGAATCCGTGTCGGTATCAGTGTCTACTACCTGTGAAAGGGGACGTTTCTGAGACCCCGAAGAGCCCTGTGACACAATCAAAGTTATGGATTAACTCCCTGGTTTTTTCTTTGGACTCAGCATTGTCCATTGTGTGTAAAACATTCCACATATCCACCCAATCAGGTGTCGGCGGCGCCAACAGAGACACCACAATCATCAGCTCTGCCTCCTCCTTAGATGAGCTTTCCACCTCAGACATGTCGACACACACGTACTGACACCCCCACACACACTGGGATACCTAATATTATGAGGACTGACCCACAATAAGGCCCTTAGGAGAGACAGAGAGAG
Organism: Pseudophryne corroboree; assembly: GCF_028390025.1. Lineage (NCBI taxonomy): Eukaryota > Metazoa > Chordata > Amphibia > Anura > Myobatrachidae > Pseudophryne > Pseudophryne corroboree. The sequence continues at coordinate 13,139,998 of NC_086445.1, read as the reverse complement.
AGTATGCCAGCACACACCCAGCGCCGCTGTACACCGAGACAAAAATCCCAGTCTGTCAGCGCTTTTTATATATATATGTGTAAAAACATTCTTTTTCACAAATTTTGCGCCAAGTAACGTGCCCCCCCCCCTCATTTTGACCCTCTGTATTAGGTGACAGCAGGGGAGAGTCCGGGCCGCTTCTCTGCAGCATGCTGAGGAGAAAATGGCACTGGTTAGTGCTGGAGGATCAAGCTCCGCCCCCGACGGCGGGCTTCGGTCCCGCTCTAAATCTTTATACTGGTGGGGGATTTGGAATATATAGCCTCTACAGCAGGCATGTCCAAACTGCGGCCCTCCAGCTGTTGTGAAACTACATATCCCAGCGTGCCCTGTACTTTGCCAGTGTTATCTGAGGTATATTTGCTGCCCAGGGCGCCCCCCCAGCGCCCTGCACCCTTACTGTGGTGCCTGTGTGTGTGAGCTGGGAGCATTGGCGCGCAGGGTTACCACTGCGCATTACCTCATGAAGATCTGAAGTCTTCTGCCGCCTTTGAAGTCTTCTTTCTTCTTATACTCACCCGGCTTCTTTCTTCCGGCTCTGTGAGGACGGCGGCGCGGCTCCGGGACTAACGGCGACGGTGAGACCTGCGTTCCGACTCCCTCTGGAGCTAATGGTGTCCAGTAGCCTAAGAAGCAGAGCCTATCATTTAAGTAGGTCTGCTTCTCTCCCCTCAGTCCCACGATGCAGGGAGCCTGTTGCCAGCAGTGCTCCCTGAACATAAAAAACCTAACAAAAGTCTTTTCAGAGAAACTCAGGAGAGCTCCCCTGCAGTGCACCCAGTCTCCTCTGGGCACAGGATCTAACTGAGGTCTGGAGGAGGGGCATAGAGGGAGGAGCCAGTGCACACCCATTCTAAAGCTTTACAGTGCCATTGTCTCCTGCGGAGCCGTCTATCCCCATGGTCCTTACGGAGTCCCCAGATTCCTCTAGGACGTAAGAGAAAAAACGATGAGGGAGACTTTGAAATTCCAGCCTGTATCCCTGAGACACAACATCTACCATCCAGGGATCCAGGCCGGACGATACCCAGACATGACTGAAGTGTCTGAGTCTCGCTTCCACTGGCCCCACCACCGGGGCGTGCAGTCCACCGTCATGCGGAGGACTGTGGCGTACCTGAAGCAGGCTTTTGTTCCTGGGAACCTGCAGCGGCAGGTTTCTTGGACTTAACCCGACCTCCGCTAAAGAAGGTATTGGAAGTTCTGGCCTTTCTAGGGATGTCAGGCCCAAAGTACTGCGTTGCAGATGAAGAGAAGGATTTCTTCGGAGCAGGTGCTGCTGAGGGAAGAAACGGAGACTTACCCGCTGTAGCCGTGGATATCCACTCATCTAGAGCTTCCCCAAAGAGAGCCTGACCTGTATAGGGTAGGCACTCCACACTTCTACTGGATTCCGCGTCGGCCGACCACTGGCGCAGCCACAGTCCCCGACGAGCTGAAACAGACATGAAAGATATTCCCGCAGCCATGGAACCCAGGTCTTTCATGGATTCTATCATAAAACCTGCTGAATCATGTAAATACAATGCAACGTCATCCCTATCCATCGTATCCAAATCCTCAAGTAAGGTAGCCGACCACTTTACTATTGCCTTTGCAATCCATGCAGTAGCAATAGTGGGACGTAATATGGCCCCTGAAGCAGAATACATTGATTTAAGCGTGTTATCAATTTTCCTATCAGCCGGCTCCTTTAAGGCAGTAGATCCTGGAACAGGTAAAACCACCTTCTTTGAGAGTCTGGAAACAGAGGCGTCAACAATAGGCGGGTTTTCCCATTTTTTCCTATCCTCCTCAGGGAAAGGAATGCCACCTGGACCCTTTTAGGGATCTGTAATTTTTCTCTGGGTTTACCCATGCTTTCTCAAATATAGCATTCAATTCCTTTGACGCAGGGAAGGTTAGCGAGGCTTTTTTATTTTCAGTGAAAAAAGCCTCCTCAACCTGCTCAGGTGTGGTATCATTAACATTCAACACATCCCTGATAGCCTCTATCAACAATTGCACCCCCTTTGCAAGAGATGCGGACCCCCGCAACACATCCCCATCACCATCTGTAGTGTCAGAATCGGTATCCGTGTCGTCTTGTGTGACATTCACAAGTGCACGTTTGTGGGGGTATATAGCGGGGCGTCCTGAGGTACCAGAACCAGGCCATACTGCCATGGAGCTCTGTAATACCTGGGCTGCAGATTCATTACTTTCAACCCTGTCAGAAATCTGAGAAATCCAAGATTTGATAGAGGAAAACCACTCAGGTTCCCTTGCTGGTATCTGCGCTAAACCAGTGCTATCCTGATTACATGGAGTGGGGTCATCCTGGGAGGATAAATCCTCTGCAGCATATGACACAGTGTCCCTGGACATAGCTAAAGGAGACCACCAAACACTCCACACACACACACACACACACACACACACACACACACACACACACACACACACACACACACACACGTGGGGGCAGACAGAGTTTCTCCCCCCAAGAAAGGCAAGAGAGACACAGAGATCGGAGCCAACCCACACACAGCGCTTTTAGTAAAGGGAGACCCCTTGTCAGCGCTGTGTCCCTTAATAGGAGACACAGTCGTTTTACAGCCTCCCCTCCCTTCTACAACCCCCTGGTACCGTGTACTGATAGCTGGAGTTGCTGTGGAGGGACCTGTTCTTCCACCCAGCGCTGTGCAGGCAGGAAAATGGCGCTGGAATGCTGCTGGGTCCGCTCTGAGGAGAAGTTCCGCCCCCTTAATGGCGTTTTCTTCCCGCTCTTCAAGGATTATACTGGCCTGAGGAAAATGTGCTGGCTGAGATCCGCGGACCCCGACAAACTTGTGGACCAGTGTGGGGGTAAGCGCTGGCCCAGGGCGCCCCTCACAGCGCCGCACCATGTGCCTCTGAACCTTCACAGGAGCGCAGTTAATACTACGCTCCCTCCCCGTTGCCGCCATCTTCACACCGGCCCCCCGATTGCTAGGGGGGTCGGTGTCTCACTCACCACTCTTCAGCTCTGTACGGGGTTGGCGGCATGCTGCTGGGGCGAGCGGTCCCCTGTGGCGGAGAACGATCAGACCCCTCTGGACACTGCTCCCCCCCCCTTAGTCCCTCGCTGCAGGCAGGCTGGCTGCTGTTAACAGCCTCCTGTAAAAAAATAAACTCTAAAAAATATCTTTAACTAGAAAAGCTCAGTAGAGCTCCCCTAGCTGTGACCGGCTCCTCCGGGCCCACTTTCTAAACTGAGTCTGGTAGGAGGGGGATAGAGGGAGGAGCCAGCCCACACTCTCAAACTCTTAAAGTGCCAATGGCTCCTGGTGGACCCATCTATACCCCATGGTACTAATGTGGACCCCAGCATCCTCTAGGACGTAAGAGAAAATTGGATAACCCCCGGGGATGCAATAACCTGCAGTAAATTACCATGGGTAATTGGATACCCCCATTTTGTCAAGTTAATATTTGAGTGTTGCCATTACCCCTGAAGCCGACCCTGCATGGGCACAGCCATAGTGGATTGATCAGCTCACTCCCGGTTTGTCCAATTGATGAGGAGCTAGCTCCCACATGACTTGAGCTACCAATAACTGATCAGGGACCTTTATTTAAACCCCTCAGTTTCATCTGCTCATTGCCAGGACAACTTGTACCTTACCTGTTCCTTGCTCCAGTGTCACCAGCTCTGCTTCCTGGCTTGTTGCTGTCCAATGTACACATAAGAGGTGGACACAGTGTCAATGTCACACACAAACGGCCGATGTTTTTAATCTGCGCGTGCATCAGAGTTGCACAGTTCATGTGTCCCAATTGGCAGGCGCAGAGTCTGAGAATTTTAGTGCGTGTTCCTGGTAGGTAACAGGAAGGCTGGCGAAGCTGAGGCGGCAGTATCACTGAAAGTGGCTGCTTTCAAAGATGCACAGCCAGGACGCCATACCCAGAGAAACTGCGCCAGCCATAGGGTTAATGGTGTGTCTAAATACGCACAATGTTGGATTTGCACTGGTTTAAGATGCGGCAAGTTGGCATCATGGTTGTTTAATAGGCGCCAGCATTAGCCTAAAGCAAAAATCCATCTCTGAATCAGGCCCTAGAGATTCCACACCACAGATGCCTCTGATGAAATCACATTTGTGGAGAAACGCGTCACAATAATTGCTGGTTCATTATTAAATATCTCATCTGTACAGTTTTATCATTTTATAAATCAGGTTTTATGTTTGTCCTATAAGTATTGTATGACTATTGTGCAATAAATAAGTCATGATGTGCTTCACTGGATTAGATCATGTGACCTTGATTACGACACAGCAGCGTTCTACCGACTACCTTGACTTCTGCCACCCTGTTACTGGACTCCTTTGTGTTATCCGCCTGCCCTGAACGTGGTTTGCCTCCTGTTGATTCTGCCGTCCCCAGCCCTGACTTTGGAGCAAGTGGTGCCTATTTTTGCCAGAAGTCTGTCCAAAACAGATACCTTAAGAGTCCACTCTTGTAGAAATGTAGCCGATAGCACTTCACTCAGACATTACCTTATTAGAAGAGGTCCCATGGAAAAAAATATACAGAACATTCTGGAGACATGGGGTCTATCTGAGATACTGTACATTGGAGGACCTCAGAGTGGAGCAACCAGTTGATGGGTGACAGGCCCTAGGTAAATACCTGGGGGTAAATTTACTAAGATGGGAGTTCTATTTAAGATGGGATGTTGCCCATAGCTACCAATCAGATTCTATGTATTATCTTCTAGAAGGTGGTAGATAAATGAGAAGTAGAATCTGATTGGTTGCTACGGGCAACATCCCATCTTAAATAAAACTCCCATCTTAGTAAATTTACCCCCTGGAGTGTGATGAGAAAAGTATTTACATTTGTATTGTGAGTGTTACGCACACCAGTGCTAACAGGAGTATACCGGTGTATGAACAGAGAGGGATGCGAAGCAAACAAACTCAAAGACAGTATAACATAACATACACAGGAGGTGATGGAATAACTAATAAACACAAAGTGAACGGAGAAGCCCAAAGGCTCAGGAATTGGGTGTCTCCCTAGTGTCAGGAATGCTCAGATGGAATAGAGCGGACAATGAAGCGAGGTGTAGTGATTTAACATGTGGAGCACCTGAAATGATGTTGCTAAGAGCAACAGAAGAAACCCCAAAGGGTTACCAACGGGTGTGGGAATAAACTCCTTGGTCAGAGATAGAAATATAGACACAAGGAGAGTATCCACAATCCTAACCCCCACTTGCAGGGCACATGTTCAGCTTACTGCCACTAAACTGACACCTGGACGCCCTGCACAGTGAGGGAGGATTAAGCAAGCAGGTCTGAGAGTACAGCCGCAAACCTGCTGGGTTCACAGAATAGCAAAAGAACCCCAGCAGGTCAAACAACTGACTCCAGTCTTACTGCTAGGTCCGGATTGGCAGAATGAAGTACCAAATCCCAAGGCCTATTCGCAGTAAGCAACAAGTAAATACAAAGTCACACAGTACTAGCTAACTCTCTGGAACTGACTAACAAACAAAGATTCAGCAGCATTTGCCTAGCCTGAGAGGATGGTTTATATAGCAGGTGCTGTCCACGCCCCACTCAGACCTCACAGACTGTGAGCACAAAACCAGCGCCGGATTCCCTGCCGTGCACAGAGCCTGTAACCACTACACAGTAAAAACCCGGACCGGAGTATCAGCTGCGCTCAGGTTACTTCGCTAACACTTGCCTCCCGGTTGCCATGGCGACGTGGCAGCACAGAGCAGGAGATCCTAACAGTACCCCCCCTCTGACGAGGGGTCAAAGAACCCCTACCACCGGGTTTATCGGGGAACTGCGAGAAGAAAGAGCGCATCAGTCTGGGGGCATGAAGATCACAACTGCGCACCCACGACCGCTCCTCCGGGCCATACCCCTTCCAGTGCACCAAAAATGACAGCCGACCCCGAACCATCTTGGAGTCAAGAACCCTTTCAACCACAAAATCCATGGAAATGTAGGTCCATGGCTTAGACGGAATAGAGAGTGGATGTAATGGGCCGACAGGAACCCCTCTAGGAGTTTTATTTCGGCAATGCCCGAACCCACTGATCCACATCCCTAGCCACCGAGGGCCACCACACCGCCCTAGACAGCAACTCCCGAGTTCTGGCAATACCCGGATGCCCTGCCGACCTCTTGGCATGGAATTCCAGGAACACTCGCTGTCTTAACCTAGGAGGCACAAACAAGAGACCTACCGGAAGGTCTGGAGGAGCCTGCTCCTGTGCTCTAAGGACTAATGATAAGAGGTCCTGGGTAATGCCCACTTTAATACATGATGGGGACACAATGGGCAATGGCTCCTCAGTGGTCTCTTGAACTGGAGCAAAACTCCGCGAGAGCGCATCAGCCTTGATGTTTTTTGACCCAGGGCGATATGTTATCAAAAAATTAAAGCGAGCAAAAAACAAAGCCCATCGTGCCTGCCTGGTATTGAGCCGCTTCGCCGACTCTAAATATGCCAGATTCTTATGGTCGGTGAGAATTGAGACCACAAACTTAGCCCCCTCAAGCCAGTGTCTCCACTCCCCGAGTGCATCCTTTATAGCCAACAATTCCCGGTTACCCACATCATAATTCATCTCGGCAGACGAAAATTTACGGGAAAAGTAAGCATAGGGATGAAGGCGATTATCAGACACCCCCATCTGAGAGAGCACTGCCCCAATACCTATCTCAGAGGCATCCACTTCTACCACAAAAGGACGCTCTGGATCTGGGTGTCGCAGCACCTTGGCCGAGACAAATGCCCTTTTGAGACGGGCAAAGGCCGCTTTGGCCTCCCAAGACCAGTGAGCAACTTCCGCCCCTTTCTTAGTGAGTGCCACCAAGGGGGCCACTATAGACGAAAATCCAGCGATAAACCGTCTATAAAAATTCGCAAAACCCAGAAAACGCTGAAGCGCCTTCAAACTAGTGGGCTGCACCCAATCCAGGACTGCATGTACCTTAGAACCCTCCATTTGGAAACCTTCTGAGGAGATAATATACCCTAGAAATGCGATTTGCTGGACTTCAAACTCGCACTTCTCCAGCTTCGCCCCAAGCTGGTGGTCTCTGAGTTTCTGGAGGACTAAGCGTACATGCTTCCGATGTTCATCCAGGGAATGAGAGAAGATTAGGATGTCATCTAGATAAACAACTAAGAATCTATCCAAATATTCCCTGAGCACATCGTTCATGAATTCCTGGAAGACTGCCGGGGCATTAGAGAGCCCAAAAGGCATCACCAAATATTCATAATGCCCTGAGTGGGTATTAAAGGCAGTCTTCCATTCATCCCCCTCTCTTATTCGGATTAGATTGTAAGCACCGCGTAGGTCAATCTTAGAAAAAATGGTGGCAGTACGAAGCTGGTCAAACAAAACCGAAATGAGAGGCAGTGGGTACGAGTTTTTAATCGTGATACGGTTCAATTCCCTGAAGTCGATGCAGGGTCGCAACGAACCGTCCTTTTTACCCACGAAAAAGAACCCCGACCCAACTGGGGACTGTGAGGGTCTGATAAATCCCTTAGCCAAGTTCTCCTGAATGTACTCTGCCATAGCCTGAGTCTCAGGACGTGACAGGGAGTACAACCTGCTCTTGGGAAGCTTAGCATCCGGCAACAAATCAATGGCACAGTCATAGGGGCGATGGGGAGGTAGTACCTCCGCAACTTTTTTGGAGAACACATCCGCAAAATCTGCATAACATCCTGGCAATCCTGGCAAACTTAGCTGCGAGAGCCTGACTGGAAGGCTCAAGCAACTCCTGAAACAATCACTACCCCAACTAAGAATCTACCCAGAGACCCAGTCAAATTGAGGGTTATGGGCCCTTAACCAAGGTAACCCCAAAACCAATGGGGCAAAAGAACAGACAGTCACATAAAAAGACAATTTTTCAGAGTGTGTGGCTCCAATAAACAAAGGAATTTGGCTGGTGCAGGAGGTAATTTTACCCTGGGACAATGGTTCCCTGTTTAACCCACAGATCTCAATCTCTTATGCCAAAGGTACTGAGGGAACAGAGTGTTCCAGGGCGAATTGACGGTCCATGAAAACCCCATCGGCCCCACTGTCAACAAAGGCCTCAGTCTTGACAGTTTGACCGAGAATCTCCAAAGTCACCGGAATGAGAAAAGTCTTTTTAGGAAATTCTGACTTCTGGCCTGACAGGATATTTCCCATCACCCTCAGGCCCTGAAGTTTTCCGGTTTTTCTGGGCATGATACTACAACATGACCTTTATTCCCACAGTACAAACACAAACCCTGCTGTCTCCTCCGCGTCTTCTCACGCGAGGAGAGGCGGGTAGCCCCAATCTGCATAGGCTCCTCGGAATATTCCTCAGAGTCTGAGGTTCCCTTGGGAAAAAAGGAAACTGCGGTCTCCCTTTCAAGCCTATGCTCTCTCAGCCGTCTATCCACCCGGATGGATAACTGCATGAGCTGATCTAAGCTATCAGGCGAGGGATATTGTACACCAGTTGGTCCTTTATCTGGTCAGAAAGGCCCCTTCGGTACTGGCTTCTCAGGGCTGGGTCATTCCACTGGGTATCATGAGCCAACCTCCGAAACTCCGTACTATAAACCTCAGCTGGCCGTCGCCCTTGCTTAAGAACCGTAATCTGAGCCTCGGCTGAAGCCATCTTGTCAGGGTCATCATACAAAATGCCCAGTGCCGTAAAAAAAGCATCAACACTTTTAAGCGACGGACAGTCAGGCTGTAACCCATATGCCCAGACCTGTGGGTCTCCTTGTAGCAAGGAAATCACCATGCCCACCCGCTGAATCTCCGACCCAGAAGACTGGGGCCTAAGCCTGAAATATAGCTTACAGCTTTCCTTGAAACAAAAGAACTGCGAGCGATCTCCAGAAAAACGATCCGGGAGATTTACTTTCGGCTCCTTAACCCCTGAACTTGCCGCTGCTGCTGCGGGAGCTCCGCTAGCGGCCTGCGGGGTATTCATTTTAATGGACATCTCATTAAATTGTCGAGTCAGGACCTGCACCTGATCGACCACCTGTTGCAAAGTATTTTGAGGGGTATGCTCCATATTCCCACAAAATTTCAACAGGAGTAGGGCTGCTGAATATGTTACGCACACCAGTGCTAACAGGAGTATACCGGTGTATGAACAGAGAGGGAAGCGAAGCAAACGAACTCACAGACAGTATAACATAACATACACAGGAGGTGATGGAATAACTAATAAACACAAAGTGAACGGAGAAGCCCAAAGGCTCAGGAATTGGGTGTCTCCCTAGTGTCAGGAATGCTCAGATGGAATAGAGCGGACAATGAAGCGATGTGTAGTGATTTAACATGTGGAGCACCTGAAATGATGTTGCTAAGAGCAACAGAAGAAACCCCAAAGGGTTACCAACGGGTGTGGGAATAAACTCCTTGGTCAGAGATAGAAATATAGACACAAGGAGAGTATCCACAATCCTAACCCCCACTTGCAGGGCACAGGTTCAGCTTACTGCCACTAAACTGACACCTGGACGCCCTGCACAGTGAGGGAGGATTAAGCAAGCAGGTCTGAGAGTACAGCCGCAAACCTGCTGGGTTCACAGAATAGCAAAAGAACCCCAGCAGGTCAAACAACTGACTCCAGTCTTACTGCTAGGTCCGGATTGGCAGAATGAAGTACCGAATCCCAAGGCCTATTCGCAGTAAGCAACAAGTAAATACAAAGTCACACAGTACTAGCTAACTCTCTGGAACTGACTAACAAACAAAGATTCAGCAGCATTTGCCTAACCTGAGAGGATGGTTTATATAGCAGGTGCTGTCCACGCCCCACTCAGACCTCACAGACTGTGAGCACAAAACCAGCGCCGGATTCCCTGCCGTGCACAGAGCCTGTAACCACTGCACAGTAAAAACCCGGACCGGAGTATAAGCTGCGCTCAGGTTACTTCGCTAACACTTGCCTCCCGGTTGCCATGGCGATGTGGCAGCACAGAGCAGGAGATCCTAACAGTGAGCTACATATAATACATCATATAACAGAGAATAACACACATGATCCAGAACCATTAGAGGTATAAGTAAGTCCAGCTTTCGGCCAGAAACACTGTGGGCACTTAATAGCCTGGATGAACTGGCCTACATACTGCCAACAATTAAATCTGGAATGTCCCTGTACTCCAGACATCTGGATGCTTGGGAAGTTCTCTCACTAGCAGATGGGTCAAATTATTTTGCACCTTTTAGATGAATGGTTAAAATCTTTCACCCAGAATATGCCAATGTGAGTATATTTTTGGTTATGGGGGTTGTCATCCCACGTTACTCCAGCCAAACATTAAGAGTTGCTATAATAGAGAACAAATAAGAAAAGGCAAAGGATGATACTATGGGAGCAGTCTGGAATAGCAGTCGGAATATGGATGATGCTATGGCTCCAGGGAGGAGTGTAAATCATAGTTATGTATTCCCGGCACACAGATCTGTCCACCTACCTCAGAGGAACCTCCAGATTATTTCCATGTCCCAGTGGCAGCTCTTACTTCTTAAGCAGTGGTGCTACAAGTGTTATGGACATCAACATCCCTTCACATACTGCCAAATGGTGTGCACCAGAGAGACATAAGGGAAGACCCTACATTGGAAGACCCCAACTTTTCCCCTCTATCCAACAAGACAAGGGACATCTGGGGCAACACTGTAGAGAGAAAGGAGGCGGCACTGTAAGCGGTGCAGGACTAACAAGACAGGGGAGACAAGGCTGTCACATTCGCTGCTCCAATATGGAATACACTCCGCACCCAGATGGAGTGAGGCAGAGGCATCTACAAAAGAGGATACATCGCTGGCAGAGGTGGGTGAAGGGAAAGTAGGTTCTGTGCTGTGCTACACTCAGTAGGCTCGGGTGCTAGTACCTCCTACGGCAATAGTTTATGTAAGAATGGCTTGTTTACGAAAATAGCACAAATGGAAAATCCATGCAACAACTGCTCATCTACGAGGGTACATGAAGAAAAAAAAGTCTGAGAAAAGCATCATGGGTCATGTGAGATGGTCACTGAACGCTCCTGTCTCTCTCTGTTAGTTGACCAATAATATAATGAAATGCCAACTGTTCAATGACCAACTATGTCGAAGTGGATGTAAAATGAATTTTAAAGGCACTTGACAAGGAGAAGCAGAAATGGTGAGCCGAGTTGTGCGATACAAGTGAGGAAGCTGAAATGGTGAAATGAGTTGGGCAGACAAGTGAAGAAGCTGAAATGGTGAAATGAGTTGGGCAGACAAGTGATGAAGCTGAAATGGTGAAATGAGTTGGGCAATACACGTGATGAAGCTGAAATGGTGAAATGAGTTGGGCAATACACGTGATGAAGCTGAAATGGTGAAATGAGTAGAACGACACAAGTGAGTAAGCACAAATGGTGAAATGAGTTGGGCAATACAAGTGATGAAGCTGAAATGGTGAAATGAGTTGAAAAATACAAGTGATGAAGCTGAAATGGTGAAATGAGTTGAAGGATACAAGTGATGAAGCTGAAATGGTGAAATGAGTTGGACAATAGAAGTGATGAAGCTGAAATGATGAAATGAGATGGGAAGACGAGTGAGGAAGCTGAAATGGTGAAATGAGTTGGGAAGACAAGTGATGAAGCTGAAATGGTTAAATTAGTTGAACAAAAGAAGTGAGGAAGCTGAAATGGTGAAATGAGTTGGGCAATACAAGTGAGGAAGCTGAAATGGTGAAATTAGTTGAACGATACAAGTGAGGAAGCTGAAATGGTGAAATGAGTTGGGCAGACAAGTGATGAAGCTGAAATGATGAAATGAGTTGGAAAGACAAGTGAGGAAGCTGAAATGGTGAAATGAGTTGGAAAGACAAGTGATGAAGCTGAAATGGTGAAATTAGTTGAACGATACAAGTGAGGAAGCTGAAATTGTGAAATGCATTGGTGAAATACAAGTGAGGAAGCTGAAATGGTGAAATTAGTTGAACAATACAAGTGAGGAAGCTGAAATGGTGAAATGAGTTGAATGATACAAGTGAGGAAGCTGAAATGGTGAAATGAGTTGAACGATACAAGTGAGGAAGCTGAAATGGTGAAATGAGTTGAACGATACAAGTGAGGAAGCTGAAATGGTGAAATGAGTTGAACAATACAAGTGATGAAGCTGGAATAGTGAAATGAGTCCGGAAATCCAAGTTATGAAGCTAAAATGGTGAAATGAGTTGGTAATACATTTGATGAAAATTAAATGGTGAAACAAGTTGTATGATACAAGAGATGAAGCTGAAATGGTGATATGAGTTGGAAATACAGGTGATGAAAATGAAATGGTGAAACGAGTTGAGTGATACAAGTGATGAAAATGAAATGGTGAAACGAGTTGAGTGATACAAGTGATGAAAATGAAATGGTGAAACGAGTTGAGTGATAAAGTGATGAAAATGAAATGGTGAAACGAGTTGAGCGATACATGTGATGATGGTGCACTGAATACAATGCGGCAGATGTATTAACATGGAGAAGGGAGAAAGAACTGATAAGTGCAAGGTGATAACGCACCAGCCAGTCAGCTGCTGTCACTTTTTAAATCCATAATGATTGGCTGGTGCCTTATCACCTTGCACTTATCACTTCTTTATCCCTTCTCCAGGTTAATACATCTCCCCCAATGTTCTATGAGTGGACAATGAAGACTCTTGAATGTTTTTTTTTATTACGGTTTTGGTACCTGCGCTCTGCTTCCGATAGTTCTTCCTTCTGCCAAAGTGATATCTTATCTGAAGACAGTTTCCCCACAAGGCCTTTGGAGAGACAGAGAGAGAGTATGCCAGTACACACCCAGCGCTGATGACCCAGGAAAAAAAAACACTCTATGTTTTACCCAGATAGCGCTGTAATATCTGTTTTGCGCCAAATTATGTGCCCCCCCCCCCTTCTTTAAAACCCTCTTTCACCGTGGTTAAGCAGGGGAGAGTCCGGGGAGCTTCCTCTCAGCTGTGTGCTGTGGAGAAAATGGCGCTGGTGAGTGCTGAGGAACAAGCTCCGCCCCCTCATCGGCGGGCTTCGGTCCCGCTTAAAATTTCAAAACATGGCGGGGGATCTCTCTTATATACAGTGCCCTGCCTGTATATAAGGTTATTGCCACCTTTTGAGGTCCATATTGCTGCCCAGGGCGCCCTGCACCCTTACAGTGACTGCCGTTTGTGTGTGCTGTGTGGGAGCAATGGCGCACAGCGCTACCGCTGTGCGTTACCTCAGTGAAGATCTGAAGTCTTCGGCCGCCTTTGAAGTCTTCTTTCTTCACATACTCACCCGGCTTCTATCTTCCGGCTCTGCGAGGAGAACGGCGGCGCGGCTCCGGGACGAACTGCGGGGTGAGACCTGCGTTCCGTTCCCTCTGGAGCTAATGGTGTCCAGTAGCCTAAGAAACAGAGCCTAGCATTAAAGTAGGTCTGTTTCTCTCCCCTCAGTCCCTCGCTGCAGGGACTATGTTGCCAGCAGGCTCCCTAAAAATAAAAAACCTATCAAATACTTTCTTTTTCAGGAAACTCAGAAGAGCTCCCTGTAATGCACCCAGCTCCTCTGGGCACCGTAATAAACTGAGGTCTGGAGGAGGGGCATAGAGGGAGGAGCCAGTGCACACCCATACCTAAAGTTCTTTCTTAGTGCCCATGTCTCCTGCGGAGCCCGTCTATCCCCATGGTCCTTACGGAGTCCCCAGCATCCTCTAGGACGTAAGAGAAATTGTGTTTTCTTTGGTTCTTATGTGAATGGGATGAGGACATTGTATATAACTGTGCCCTGAACACGGAAGTGATGATATTGCTTCTCACATCTACTTGTATGTCCAGGACATGCTGACAACTAAAAAGAGACGGCGTCAGGACCTGGGCTGAGAATTTATCCTTTATTGAACAGAAATAGAAAAAAGGGGAAAACACTGTAACCAGTATATGCCGGCTCAGTGACACCGGATATGAGGCGCCAGCTGGAGAACCACAGGGCCCAGGAGTGACATGAAATATTTAGACATTTTCTGAAGGAAATCAGAGCTCAAAGTAAGACAAGAGATGGGTCGGAGTCTGAATTTACCCTGTTTGGGGCAAGACCAACACTCCTCTCTGCTGACTCCTATTATGGTCAGGGGCCCAGCAAAGTAACGAAACGTGCCCCACTACCTACAGGCGCATACTATTTACAATACAAAACGTTCTGCTGTGTTTAGTAAGGATCCTGGGGGAAGACATAGTCACCGAAGTACACTTAGGGCAAGTGTCCATTCACATGTGGGCCAGAGACACGTACCCCAGGCCCAAAAAAAACCTATGTTCAAATTTTTCTAAAAATATTGTTTGGGTTTGTCCCAGCCCCCTCGTCTCTCCCCCTCTGTACAGAAAGGTCCCGCTCTTTGGTATCTGTCATTGTTACACTATATCAGCTCTTCGGCCACATCACTGGGTGCCTGGACACATGGATACTTTGACCTGTATATTAGAATTGAGTCCTGATAGATGAGATATTAGAGCACTGTCTTGTGCATTCTGGATGGGCTAAGAGTTCCATACGTGATGTACCCATGTCAGATACGTAGAAGCCTCCACCTACGTTGCGCAAGAGCAGGGTCTGATTTCTCCCTCTTTAAGGCAAGTTGCTCTATCTGTGAGCGCTCCATGCTCTCAAAACAGCGGCTGGGGGTGCTTGTCGCTCTTACGTCTGGTGCGCAGCTGTTCATTTAATCGGTTCCGGATTTCGCTGTGATCAGATTTCCTCAACGTAAAATGACGCTCCACGATCTCCATCACCCGCCTCTTGACATTCAGCGGCACGCCTTTCCTGCCTCGCAGGCCGTCCAGGTTTACGCGGTTTACCCACCCTTTATAGATATCAAATGGAACTACGGCCCGAAACACGAGAGCGGCAAACCTGCCTGGTTTCCCTGCGCTCCGGGCCAGGAGACCCCATTCTCTCTCCGCACTCATAGGCTGCATGGCAATGTTTGGCAGCCGCTCCCCCATGCTGCACGGAGCGTACTGTGGGAGTCCATAGAAAGGAGAATCTAGAGAGGTGCCCAGGTCGGATTCATCCTCTCGTTTGATGGTGGTCGTGGGTAACATGTCATCTTCATCATGAGGATTCTCGTACATCCATGAGACGTGTTCTCTGTTCTGTTCGGAGAGGGAGTCCAGACCGTAGCCGTACTCACACTGCAGACTACTCTCCGGAGAGGCCTGGCCAGACTCCGTAGACTGTCTGTCATCTGAAGCTTGGCTCCACACTGGGCAGGAATTCTGCACTACTATAGTAGGAGGATGTGATGGAGATCTGCAGGCATCGGACAATGGTTTGGAGGAACAGAGCGAGGCTACCATCTCCTTCAGCTCCTTCATCTCATGAGCCAGCTGGTCCATGGCTGCCCTCATCCAATCCCGTTCATGCTGAGCCTGCGCAGTGCTTCTGCGGAACCTTTTCAGCTCCCGTAACATCTCCTGGTGCATGCGGCTGGGCCTCTTGTTCTATCACCAAAAGAAAAAGACAGCGAAACTGAGAAGTGACCTTCTGCAAACAGCATAGACACCACAGTACTAAACACCGATATTACCTTACTAGAAATTCAACAAGGGTGGGATAATGACAAGTGTCTCCTAAAGTAAAATAACATTTCGTTGGAGCTTCTTGTACGATTTATCAGTAAAAAAAAAACAAAACAGGATTTTGATACCTACCGGTAAATCCTTTTCTCCTAGTCCGTAGAGGATGCTGGGGTCCACTTCATGACCATGGGGTATAGACTGATCCGCAGGAGCCATGGGCACTCTTAAGACTTTTCAATGGGTGTGAACTGGCTCCTCCCTCTATGCCCCTCCTCCAGACCTCAGTTATAGGAACTGTGCCCAGGGAGACGGACATTTCGAGGAAAGTATTCACTTTTATACTAATGGTGAGATACATACCAGCTCACACCTCAACCATGCCACACAACATGGCATTCAACAGAACACACGCCAACAGGCATGAACCAATTACAGCAACATGCTGAAACTAATATAACACAACTTGTGTAACTCTAATAACAAAACTGCAGGTAAAGTACACACTGGGACGGACACCCAGCATCCTCTACGGACTAGGAGAAAAGGATTTACCGGTGGGTATCAAAATCCTGTTTTCTCATACGTCCTAGAGGATGCTGGGGTCCACTTCATGACCACATGGGGTTTATACCAAAGCTCCAGTACAGGCGGGAGAGTGCGGATGACCCTGTAGCACCGATAGACCGAACTTAAGGTCTTCATCGGCCAAGGTGTCAAACTTGTAGTATTTAGCAAATGTGTTTGACCCCGACCAAGTAGCTGCTGGACAAAGTTGCAATGCAACCCCCGGGCAGCCGCCCAGGATGAGCCCACCTTCCTAGTGGAGTGGGCCTTCACCGATGTTGGTAACGGCAATCCAGCCGTAGTATGAGCGTGCTGAATCGTACTTCTGTTCCAACGCGCAATAGACTGCTTGGAAGCAGGACACTCAATCTTGTTGGGAGCATACAGGACATACAAAGACTCTGTTTTCCGTATTCGAGCTGTTCTAGCGACATAAATCTTCAAAGCCCTAACCACATCTAGAGAATTTGACTCAGTGAACGTGTCAGTAACTACTGGCACCACAATAGGTTGGTTTATGTGGAAAGATGAAACCACCTTCGGAAGAAAATGTTAACGAGTCCTCAACTCTGCCCTATCTTCATGGAAGATCAGGTAAGGGCTCCTGTGAGACAAGGCCCCCAATTCAGACACCCGCCGTGCGGATGCCAATGCCAAAAGCATCACCACTTTCCAAGTGAGAAACCTCAACTCTATCTCTTGTAGAGGCTCAAACCAATCTGATTGAAGGAACTGCAACACCACATTAAGGTCCCATGGTGCCACTGGAGGCACAAATGGAGGCTGGATGTGCAGAACCCCTTTCACGAAGGTCTGCACCTCTGGAAGAGAGGCCAATTGTTTTTGGCAGAACACTGACAAGGCCGAAATCTGGACCTTGATTGATCCCAATCGAAGGCCCGCCTCCACACCAGCCTGCAGAAAATGGAGAAAACGTCCCAACTCAAACTCTTCCGTAGGAGCCTTCTTGGATTCACACCGAGACACATATTTTCTACAAATACGGTGGTAATGTTTCAACGTTACTCCTTTCCTGGCCTGAATAAGGGTGGGGATGACTTACTTGGGAACACCCTTTCGGGCTAGGATCCGGCGCTCCACAGCCATGCCGTCAAACATAGCCGCGGTAAGTCTTGATACACGCATGGCCCCTGCTGCAGCAGGTCCTCGCGAAGAGGAAGAGGCCGAGGATCTTCTATGAGCAACTCCTGAAGATCTGGGTACCAAGCCCTCCTTGGCCAGTCTGGGGCAATGAAGATTGCTCGAGCTCTTGTTCTTCTTATGATCCTGAGCACATTTGGGATCAGCGGAAGTGGAGGGAAGACATTCACCGACCGGAACACCCACTGGGCCACCAGCGCATCCACTGCTATTGCTTGAGGG
This sequence comes from Pseudophryne corroboree, assembly GCF_028390025.1. Classification (NCBI taxonomy): domain Eukaryota; kingdom Metazoa; phylum Chordata; class Amphibia; order Anura; family Myobatrachidae; genus Pseudophryne; species Pseudophryne corroboree. The sequence goes on along the minus strand of NC_086445.1, from coordinate 13,122,419 downwards.
TCTCTCGACCTGGAATAATATTTCTGAAGCTTCTTGTTGAGACGAGATGCCATCATGTCTACTTGAGGAACTCCCCAAAGACTTGTCACCTCTGTGAAGACTTCTTGGTGTAGGCCCCACTCTCCTGGATGGAGATCGTGTCTGCTGAGGAAGTCAGCTTCCCAGTTGTCTACTCCCGGAATGAAAATTGCAGACAGAGCCTTTACATGTCTTTCTGCCCGGGTCTGGGACTCCAGGTCGACAACAAAAAGGTCGACACACCTTAGGTCGCCGCCAATTGGTCGACACACCTTAGGCCGACATGGACAAAGGTCAACATGGACAAAAGGTCGACAGGAACAAGGTCGACATGGAAAAAGGTCGACATGAGTTTTTTATGTTTTTTTGGTGTCGTTTTCTTCGTAGAGTGACCGGGAACCCCAATTAGTGCACCGCGTCCCCTCGCATGGCTCGCTTCGCTCACCATGCTTCGGGCATGGTGCCTTCGCTCCGCTTCGCTCGGCACAGATTACCGTTCCAATCGTAGTCTACATGGATCGTTAAGTATAAAAAAGTTCCAAAAAAGAAAAAAATTGTGATAAACTCATGTCGACCTTTTTCCATGTCGACCTTGTTCCTGTCGACCTTTTGTCCATGTCGACCTAAGGTGTGTCGACCAATTGGCGTCGACCTAAGGTGTGTCGACCTGGAGTCCGGATACCTTTCTGCCCAGAAGAGGATCTTCGTCACCTCTGCCATTGCCGCTCTGCTTTTCATTCCACCCTGCCTGTTTATGTACGCGACTGCTGTTACATTGTCCGACTGGATCTGTAGAAGGCCGTTGTAAATGTCTCTCAATTCCAGAACGTTTATGTGAAGGCAGGCTTCCTGACTTGACCATTTTCCCTGGAAGCTTTCTCCCTGAGTGACAGCTCCCCAGCCTCGGAGACTTGCATCCGTGGTTACCAGGAGCCAGTCCTGAATCCCGAACCTGCGTCCCTCTGGTAGGTGAGAACTGTGTAGCCACCACAGGAGCGAAATCCTGGCTTTTGACGACAGGATTATATGATTATCTTCCGGTGCATGTGTAGGTGGGATCCCGACCACTTGTCCAACAGGTCCCACTGAAATACCCTGGCATGGAACCTTTTCCACCGGAAGAAATACTCTCTGAACTTCTGTGTCCAGAATCATCCCGAGAAAAGACAAACTTGTCGTCGGTTCCAGCTGTGACTTTGGATAATTTATGATCCAACCGTGTTGTTGGAGTATTGACAAGGAGAGTGTGATGTTTTGTAACAACTGCTCCCTGGATCTCGCCTTTATCAGGAGATCGTCTAGATAAGGAATTACATTGACTCCTTTTTGACGCAGGAGAACCATCATCTCCGCCATCACCTTGGTGAATACCCTCGGCGCCGTGGAGAGACCGAAAGGTAAAGTCTGGAATTGGTAATGGCAATCCTGAACCGCGAATCTCAGATAAGCCTGGTGAGGAGGATAAATGGGAACATGCAGGTAAGCATCTTTTATGTCTACAGACACCATGTAGTCCCCCTCCTCCAGACTGGAAATCACTGCCCTCAGTGATTCCATTTTGAACTTGAATCGTTTCAAGTAGAGATTCAGATTTTTCAGGTTTAGTGTCGGTCTGACCGAGCCGTCCGGCTTCGGAACTACAAAAAAGCTTGAATAAAACCCATCCCCTTGTTGTGACAAAGGTACCAGGACTATGACCTGATCCTGACATAATTTTTGGATTGCCGCTGTTACTGCTTCCCTTTCTGGAAGAGAAGCTGGCAAGGTCGATTTTAAAATTCGGCATGGGGGAACGTCTTGAAACTCCAGCTTGTATCCCTGGGACACTATTTGCAACACCCAGAAATCCAGGCCAGACAGAATCCAACCTTGGCTGAACAGTTTGAGACGTGCCCCCACCCGAGCGGCCTCCCGCAGAGGAGCCCTAGCGTCATGCTGAAGATTTGGCAGAAGTAGGGGTAGACTTCTGCTCCTGGGAACCTGAAGCTGCTGTGGACTTCTTTCCCTTTCCCCTACCCGCAAAGAAGGGGGAACCTCTCACTTTTTTGTATTTATTGGGCCGAAAGGACTACATGTGCGGGTGATATGTCTTTTTTGCCGGTGCAGGCGCAGAGGGCAAAAATATTGACTTACTTGCGGGAGCCGCCGAGACTAACGCATCCAGTCCATCGCCAAATAAGGCCTCACCTTTATATGGTTGAGCCTCCATATTTCTTTTGGAATCTGTATCCGCGTTCCACTGGCGAATCCACAACGCCCGCCGAGCCGATACTGCCATGGCAGCGGCTTGTGAACTCAAGAGTCCAATATCCTTCATTGCTTCCAGCATGTATGCGGCAGCGTCTTTGATATACCCTAACTTAAGGAGTATCTCATCTTTATCAATCGTGTCAATTTCTGATGACACGCTTTCTGACCATTTTTCAATAGCGCGACTCACCCACGCGCAAGCAATAGTGGGCCTGAGTAGTGTACCATTGGCAACCTAAATGGATTTCAATGTAGTTTCCATCTTTCGGTCTGCCGGCTCTTTTAGTGAAGCCGTGCCAGGTGCAGGGAGAATTACCTTCTTTGTAAACCTGGACAGTGCACTGTCTAACACAGGGGGTGACTCCCATTTTTTCCTGTCCTCCACCGGGAAAGGATAAGCTATCTGAATTTTGTTGGGAATACGAAATTTATTTTCGGGATTCACCCACATCCCTTCAAAGAGTGTATTAAGCTTGTGGGAAGGAGGGAAAGTGACCATAGATTTCTTTTCTTTATAGAAATAAGCCTTCTCCTGAGGTACAGGAGTGGTTTCCGTGACTTCCAGAACTTCCCTTATAGCTACAATCATATATTGTATATTTTTTGCCAATTTATGATCTATTTCTCTGGAGTCACTATCGTTGACACAAGAATCAGTGTCCGTGTCGGTATCAGTGGTCTCTTATGTGACCCAGAGGAGTCGCCTGCGGATGGAAGAACAGAGCCCTGAAAAATCACATCTTCCACAGATTTTCTCCAGCACTCAGCATGAGATTCAGACATATCTAATCTCCTATTGATATGATGCATACTATCACGTATTTCTTTCACCCATGCAGGCTCTTGGTGTGCCGGCTGCCCCACCACATTACACTTCTGTGTCCCTAAAATGGTTTCCTCCAGGGAGGAACTCCCTGCCTCTGACATGTCTTACACACGTGTACAACACACACACACAGACACACTGGGACTTATAGGGGACAGACCCACAGTAAAATCTGTCAGAGGGACACAGTTTAGGAGCAGCCAGTTCACAACCCCAGCGCCAGTATCTAATGCCTGTGAACACAGAATGCCCACTGACAAGCAGCGCTTTTTACACAGTAAAACACACTTGTAAAGCACCAAATTCGCTTGTGCCCCCCCCCCCCCCCCTGTTCTGCACCCTGATACTTGTAGTCAGAAGTGAGGGAGGACCAGTGATTTCTCTGCAGCCTGAGGAGAAAATGGCACTGAGCAGTGTGCTGGCTGCCTGAGGAAGAAGCTCCGCCCTTTTTACCTCAGAAACTTTTCATAATCTTTATACTGGCGGGGGTAGGGCTGTGCCTGGGCATCTTATGCCCCCTTTTTGCCAGTTTATGGAGGTGTTTTTGCTGCCCAGGGCGCTCCCCACTCTGCAGTGCCTGTATGTGTGGGCAGCAATGGCACGCTGCGCTCCCGCCAGCCACGCTGTACCTCAGCCGTCACTTTTCTTGATAGAAGATCTGTCTTCTTCTACTCACCTGTCTTCTGACTTCTGGCTCTGTGAGGGGGGTGACGGCGTGCTGTGGGAGTGAGCATCTAGTGTTCAGTTCCCTTCAGGAGCTAATGGTGTCCTGTCAGCCAGAAGCAGAGCCATGAAACTCTGAGGAATTTGGTTCTGCTTCTCTCCCCTCACTCCCACGAAGCAGGGAGTCTGTTGCCAGCAATTCTCCCTGAAAATAAAAAACCTAACATAAGTCTTTTCAGAGAAACTCAGTAGAGCTCCTCAGAGTGCATCCAGTCTGCCTGGGCACATTTCTAAAACTGAGGTCTGGAGGAGGGGCATAGAGGGAGGAGCCAGTTCACACCCATTGAAAAGTCTTAAGCGTGCCAACGGCTCCTGCGGAACCGTCTATACCCCATGGTCATGAAGTGGACCCCAGCATCCTCTAGGACGTATGAGAAAAAGTCAAATATTAATAAACTCGCCGCTCCCAAAGAGTGAACAGTAACTCTGCACGGACAATTCGGCTTGAGAGTAGGGCCGCACACTGATCTATAAAACAAACTGGGCCGCCGTCTTGTAACGTGGCAGCTCCCTCAGACGAACTGAGTCCTATGGTGAGCGTAGGTTATACTTGCATCCCGTGCACTGACCAGTAACTGGCGTAGGCTGCCGCGTACCTACCTCTGTCTGCGTGGCCTGCTCTCTCCTGGTAGCACTCTCTGGAACGTGCTCTTCCTCCTCCAACTCAATTTTCACCGATTCTACTGACCCAAGAGCGTCATGTTCCTGAAGCTGCAGATGCTCTGCTTCTGGGGATTCCGCATTCCCCTCCGCATCCCATCGGAAGCACAGCTGAAAGGTAAGACTCTGTTACATATACTGCAATATACAGTACATAGTAACACTGCCTGCCATGTGCCACACCCGTACATAAAAACACCACCTGCCATGTGCCGCACCTGTACATAGTAACACCACCTGCCATGTGCCGCACCCGTACATAATAACACCACCTGCCATGTGCCGCACCTGCACATAGTAACACCACCTGCCATGTGCCGCACCTGCACATAGTAACACCACCTGCTGTGCCGCACCCATACAAAATAACACCACCTGCCATGTGCTGCACTCTTACATAATAACACCACCTGTCATGTGCTGCACCCGTACATAATAACACCACCTGCCATGTGCCGCACCTGTACATAGTAACACCACCTGCCATGTGCAGCACCCGTACATAATAACACCACCTGCCATGTGCTGCACTCTTACATAATAACACCACCTGTCATGTGCTGCACCCGTACATAATAACACAACCTTCCATGTGCCGCACCTGTACATAGTAACACCACCTGCCATGTGCAGCACCCGTACATAATAACACCACCTTCCATGTGCCGCACCTGTACATAGTAACACCACATGCCATGTGCCGCACTCTTACATAATAACACCACCTGCCATGTGCCGCACTCTTACATAATAACACCACCTGCCATGTGCCGCACTCTTACATAATAACACCACCTGCCATGTGCCGCACCTGTAAATAATAACACCACCTGCCATGTGCCGCAATCTTACATAATAACACCACCTGCCATGTGCCGCACTCTTACATAATAACACCACCTGCCATGTGTCAAAGTCGAAAAATATTGCAGAACACACATCACGTACAAACTGCACACACATGCCCACTGCGCGTGCACTTGTTCTGCCGTGCGTGCACATATCCGCACTTTGCGTATGGTCGCTCCCGCGGTCCTGCGCATCGGCGCGTGGTATGGGTATTTACGGCGGAGTTTGTGTACGCATGGAGAGCCATCAAAACACATTACATATTTAATCCAAATAGCGCACAATGTACACATAGTCTCCTTGCACCACATCAGAAAGTAATAGCTGTTTAAATGGTTACAGAACAAAGGAATTCACCTTTGCAGGATAAGAGGTGACAGACTAAGGCTATAAGGTGGTGTTTGGTATCCAGCTGTAGGGTATTTTAAGGGTAACATTCCGGTGTTGGTCTGCGGAAGATTGCATGTTCCTGCGGATAGTTATGTGCAGAAGCAGAAAATAGATATAAACTGTATTTACTGTATATTATGTATGCGGCGGGAATCCAGAGGAGACCACCCACAAGAGCAGTTGGGAAAGACATCGCCTACCTTTTCAAATCGACCTATGACCTCTCCTGTACTGTAAAAGTGCATTCCTGTGTCCAATGGACAAAGGGATTACAGTATCCATTGTATTGCTTTTGGAAGAATTGTATAAATAAATAAAGCCTGCTGCAGCCTGGCCTGGCAGAAGACTCACAAAGTTATCTATCAGATGACCGAGGACCAGGCCGGGTAGCGCAAGCGATTCCAATCACGTAAGTACATTGACTGTAGCCATTATTCTGTTATATTGTCTTGTATTGTAGTGTATGATTTGTATTGTAAACCCCCTTTCAGCAATATTACGCTGTGGTGTCGGAACCCAGTGGTTTAACTACAAATCAGTGTTGTGTCTTCCTTTTCCTGCTAAGGTTTAAGAGTGTATTAGTAACGCATCGCATTGCTGTATAAGGTTTAAAGTGTATTCATTGGGTGTGTATGCGCTGTGCGTGCATTGTACCGTCAGCGCGGCCTTTGTTCGCAGAGTCCGTACATCGTACGAGACTCTGTACGCTAATAGCGTAGAAAGTACGTAGCGTGTGTATTAAGTATAGCGGCCGCAGCGGCTAAAGGTTTAAAGTGTATTTAAGGTGTGTTTAAGGTATAGCTTTCATTCCTGTAAAGATAATCAGCATTATCAATTGGGGGCTCTTCGGTTTTCCACATTTTTACTGCCTAACAGGTCACAGCAGACTTAATCTATCAGCATAAGGGTGGACAGGTATCCTACGTATCCTTTTCTTGGTCGGTGGATACACTGAAAACCCTACTTAATTGCTGATAAGATGGTGTCTGCTCTGTATGGTTTGTAGAGATGCTGGTCGAACTCGTAAGGTAAACAGGAAAAAAGCTATTTAAAATCTGTGAATTTATTTTTGGCGCCAAATGCGTACACAACAAAAGCGTACACCCATACTCTTTGTACACCCGCTCACATTGTTGCCATAGGACTGATTGCTAGATTCATAATATAAATATTAAGGAAGTGTAAAACACAAACACAGTCTGGCCTAGTAATAAGGGTTTATACAGAAAAGAAACTGTGTGGCGTGTTAAGTGAGCGATTATAGTTAATATTGCTTACATTTATAGAAATTGTGTGAGTTGTTTTATTGCGTCCGCACATTAGTACACGTGGTACGGAACGTGAGGACAGCGTACACAAAACGTGCACGTGGGGCAAGGCCGCACACGTGGCATAGAGGTACGCACGGTTGCGTAATTACGCAAGCTTGCGTAGCGTTGTGTGCGCATAATAAAACCACACGATAGTTCGTTTAGTTTAAAGGTGGGACAGTAGCCACGCTACAATAGCACAAGATTGCCCAGTTTCCAAAGTTTAGTATAAAACTCTTATTTACTGTATTGCCTCTGGGAGTAAAACTGCTTGTCTGAATGAATGATAATTTTCTGTACAGAAAAACCAAAGTGTATTTGAGTGAGCGAACGTAGGAGCGAGTGGAAATTTGAACCCCGGAATTCGGAATCTCGTCGTGTGGTACATGAAGTGAGTGGAAACTTGGTGGCATGAGGCGGCTGACTCACGTTAGTATAAGGTTTAAAACGCAAATCGTGAGGTGATTTGTAGCGGAGCGTTATAGTGCATTGTATTGCGAAGTATTTGAAATAAAAAGTTTTTTTTGGTATTACGCTCCGGACTGAGGGTCCCAGTTTGTACAACGACCCGTGATCGTACGGCAGATAGGTAACAAGTACCTATACGCTGTGCAATTGGACCGCGCATTTGTGGATGCGATATATATAGCGCAACTGGATACCCCTTTGCGTGCATTGCGTAAAATCGCGGTACCATTAGCACTGTATAGAGCATAAGCAAGCGTGATTTGTGTATAAGTGTATAGGGAGTTTTCGCTGGTCTCTCTCAGGAAAATCTCCAGCGGTGTATATTCACTGGAATAGGTAAGTCACTCCTAAACACTTCCAGTGAATAGAAATCAGATAGGGATCTCACTGGGTACGCGGTGGTCATTCTTGGAGTGAGTCGTGGTACCCGGCAGAGAAGGAGTGGGTGAAAGCCCTCTAAGAACTTTCACCGTCTATTCGGTGTGCATTGGGGATTGCGTAATAAGGAAAAAAGTCCGCGATGGGATCCAATTGCACAAGCGGTGGACGATTAGCCAGGGCTCAGGTTGAGGTGCCGCGGCCCAAGGGGTCAGCAAGGTTTGTTATGTGTGGTAAATATGGATCACACACTGAAGACTTTTTGTCTGAATGGGTACGTATGACTGACAAAGATAGGGTACCATTCCCTAAAGTGGGCAGTTTTGAACCAGAGGTATTGCAGAATTTAAGGATAAGGATATGTTTAATAAAATCCAGAAAACAAAGGATTAGACATACAAATTGTTTAAATTTATGGCAAATAAATTGATATAAGGAAGAAAAGACAACTCTTTTTTATGGGGCACTCATAATTTATTATGAGTGCCCCATAAAAAGGAGTTGTCTTTTCTTCCTTATATCAATTTATTAGTTTTTTACAACTCAGGGGAGCACCGCCGGGTTCTTTGTCGATTTGATGAGTTAGTACACTATTTCCCTCATAGGTAACGGGTATTACTATTTTTTTAACAATACTATCTTCATATTCCGGTTTTCATACATCAAATACCAATAGTTAGGTAGCTCAGTGCGCCATTTCCCCCACAACATATCCAGTTTCGCTTAAATTTATGGAAAACAAGAGGGGGATATACATAGAGAATTAGCTCGCGCAGCAGGTTCCAAACCTAGCGGGAAAATAATGGCGACAGCACCACCACCACCGTATATTGTGGGGGAGAAAGTGGCTACAGACAATGGCACATTGGTACAAGATAAGAGTGTAATTCATAAATGTACTAATGCTAACCCTTGCCAGTTGTATCCCATTTTAAATTTTCCCCAGGACTACGAGCAGGAAGATGAGCCCAGTACGATATCGGCACTCTCTCTAGCAGCCACCATACAAGACACTCAGGTGGGCACGGCCCAACCAACAAGAGCAGTAGTCAGGCCCCCTAGCGGAGGGATAAGTGAGGTCGTGTCCACAGGTAAGTACGGTACCGTACATTATGCAGAAACCATAGCTCCCCACATTGTAGAATCAAACCAGAATGATGTAATTGAATTAAATCCTGTCAGGGTGATTGCAGTCCCCAATGGGAAGACTGACGCTCAGGGAGTCACTCCCATCAGGAACATTGCCATGCATTGTCCCTGGTCCCGGACAGACTTAAGGTCAATTATGTCAGAATTTCCTGATCCCAGGAAAGATCTAGTCGCATGCCAGAGGTTCATTAAAGAGTTAGGTAAAGCCACCGAACCCACCAACAAAGATTGGCAAACAGTATTACGGGTATGTTTACCCTCCAATATTGACCCCGCGAAGTTCATAACTGAATGTAAGTTAGACGCAGAGGTACCTCTCACTGAGGAGTACACTCAGGAGAATGTGCGGCAAATAAATCTGCAATTAGGAGTATATTTCCCTACTGTTGTCAAATGGAATAAAATCTTTTCCATAAGACAAAAGGAAGGTGAAACGGCATCTGAATATTTCCATCGAGCACTGGAGGAAATGGCTAGATATACTGGGATCGAGGACATTAGGGAAAACGCACACCACAGGCAGGTAGCCATTTCTGTATTAATGGACGGATTGAAGGACACACTGAGGACAAGGGTACAGACCTCTCTACCAAACTGGAGAGGTATCTCAGTGGCTGCATTGAGAGAGTCCGCTATCGAGCATGATGACCGTAAGTATAGGTGCCCTTACCACAAAGCGACATCAGCCGAAACCCCAGACCCCTGATGGTAAGTCACATGAAGCAACATGCTATAATTGTCACAAGGTAGGACATTACGCAAGGGAATGTAGAAATAAAGGTTCACATAATGTATACCGACCCCCTAGACCAGGATATGAACCACACTACAATACACATAATTGGGATCAGGGACCGCATAGGAGAAGCTACGAGCCACACGCAGGGGAAACAAGGAGGTACCCACCTAGAGGGACTGGCAGACCTCTGAAAATTCTCAGCTACCCCCCTCACATATTGTAGCTGCCAGCGCGCTGCGGGAGGGTCTCACCACACCATAGGGGTTGGGCCACACCTGTAGTCTGCAGCCAGTGAAGTTGATTGCTAGCCTTGGTAGTGAACCTGAGGTCACGGTTGATGTAGCTGGTGTACCATTACCTTTTCTCGTAGACACAGGGGCGGCCAGGTCAGTGTTAAATTCGACTGTAGGTATAAAAACCACGGGTAAAACAATTGCGGCAATGGGAGTAACAGGAACAGTGCAACACTACCCTTTGAGTAGACCTGCAGAGATTACGATAGGGCCCTTGCAAACCAAGCATTCTTTTCTGCTGACTGCATCGGCTCCGACTAATCTACTCGGCAGAGACCTATTGTGTAAAATGCGGTGTGTCATATACTGTACTCCTGAGGGTGTCTTCTTGGATATACCTGAGAATCACGTTCAGGAAGTACAAGATATATTAGACACCCCTCAAAGGCTAATGTCGCATTCTGCTGTTGTAGACAAGTGTCCAGCAAAGGTAGAGGAAATGATCTCACAAATACCAGGTTCCCTTTGGACCAAAGATGGACAAGACACTGGATTGATGGCGAATGTAGCTCCGGTAGTAGTGCAAGTAAAAGATGGTAGAATAGCTCCAAAAATCCCTCAGTATCCTCTGAAGCCAGAGGTAGAATTAGGAGTGTACCCTGTCATAGAGCGCTTGCTACAACAGGGCATCCTAGTCAGGACGTCCAGCACTGCCAATAGTCCCATCTTCCCTGTGAAAAAGAGCGGTGGGAGGGGTTACAGGCTAGTGCAGGATCTAAGGGGGATAAACAAGATAGTTGAGAGCCAATTCCCCGTAGTGCCCAATCCAGCTGTCATTCTCATGCAAATTACCCCTACTGCTAAATTTTTCACTGTCATTGACCTCTGTTCTGCTTTCTTTTCTGTCCCCCTGCACCCTGACAGCCAATACCTCTTTGCATTTACATACAGGGGAGTAAAGTACACCTGGACTCGTCTCCCCCAAGGTTTCATTGACAGCCCAAGTATTTTCTCCCAGGCTTTGCATGACTGTTTACAATCCTTTCAACCTGAGAGCGGATCAGTATTAATACAGTATGTAGATGACTTATTGCTGTGTTCTGATTCACTCGAATCGTCCTTGAAAGACACGAAACAGCTTCTGTTTCATCTTTCCCATACGGGACACAATGTTTCAAAGGATAAGTTGCAGCTGTGCCAGACCAGGGTAAAATATTTGGGACATTGCTTGACTCAAGGACTTAGACATCTCACCGCTGATAGAATACAGGCGATTCGCGACATGACTCTGCCACAAACCCAGCAACAGATCCGCACTTTCCTTGGAATGTGTGGGTACTGCCGAAACTGGATCCCAGGATTCTCCATACTGGCTTTACCTTTGCAAGAAATGGTCTCCTCGAACAAACCAGATCGGATCTTGCACACAGATGAGTCCGAACTGGCCTTTGAGAGACTCAAACAGTGCCTATCACAGGCACCTGCATTAGGTATGCCAGATTATGGGAAGCCCTTTGAATTATACGGTACAGAAAGTGCTGGGTGCGCAGCAGGAGTTTTAACCCAGAGACATGGTGATGCCAGCAGGCCGGTAGCTTACTACAGTGCACAGTTGGACACCGTAGCACGGTCCCTCCCCACATGCTTGCGAAGTGTTGCAGCGATAGCTTTGCTAGTAAGTAAAAGCGAAGACGTAGTGTTAGGACACAACCTGACCATCCATACACCTCATGCAGTATCAGCCTTACTGAACTCCGCCCAAACCAGACATGTCTCATCTGCTCGGTTTACAAAGTGGGAATTATCACTGATGGCCCCTGTAAACATCACCATTAAGAGATGCAGTGCACTAAATCCTGCAACTTACTTGCCAAGTGTGCCTGGACAGGCACAAAGGGTGGAGGATGAGAATGATGGTGAAGGAGGATTTAGTGCAGATACTGATACGCATGATTGTATGGAATACCTGAATCAGACTTTCACTGCGAGACCTGACATTAGTGACAACCCACTGGAAGGCGTAGACTTTACCTTCTACACTGACGGTAGTTGCCACAGACAGACGGACTCGGGAGACTTGTGTACTGGATACGCAGTTGTAGATGACAGAGGTATCATAGAAGCTGAACCCCTGGGCCCACCGCACTCAGCACAAGTTGCTGAGCTGGTTGCCCTAACCAGAGCGTGTGAATTGGCCAAGGGTAAGTCAGCTAATATATACACAGATTCTAGGTATGCCTTTGGAGTGGTGCATGATTTCGGGGCCCTATGGCGCCTCAGAAATTTCATGACGGCAGCTGGCACACCTGTAGCGCATGCGTCCCACATAAAAAGGCTTCTAACAGCGATACAAGAGTGGCTGTTATCAAGTGCAAAGCACACACTTACAACCAAGACCCAATCTCACTTGGTAACAGCCGCGCAGACGAAGCTGCTAAATCAGCAGCCAGCACCTCCATACAAACGAACATCACATCACTGATGACATTCAACACAATCAACACACAAAAATTAATTGAAATGCAAAATTTGTGTTCTCCACAGGAAAAGGCAGACCGCAAAGGGGTATGACCAGTCCTCAGGACTCTGGACAGGTGGACACGGTAAGCCAGTGGCCCCCAGAGCATATCTTCCAAGCTTAGCTGAGGCGGCACACGGTCTGACTCATCTGGGTAAAGAGGGTATGTGTAAGCTGGTGAGAGCCTACTGGTGTGCGCCAGGATTCTCTTCTCATGCAGGTAAGAGAGAGAGCTGGGATTTCTAAGTGTGAGTTGGAAACAGTAAAAAGGAGCTGGAAGCCGAGTGAAAAGGAGGAGCAGTGAGCTGGAACAACTGCAACTGCTAAGTGGAGTATAGGTGCCGCAGGAGAGAGTACTACGGCTGCATAAAAGTGAAGGACCAAGAACCACACAAAGATAGATAAGTATAAGCCAGCTTAATTATTGTATAAGTGATATTGCTTGTCTTCTATTTTTTATTTTTGCTGCTTTTTCTTTGAGTGTAACAGGGAGTTAGACCTTACAAACAATATGGGAGGGGCTGTGATTGGGGACCTCACTCAGTGCATGTCATGCAAGATGTATGCACACCTGGAGCTACTGGCCCAGTGTGATTACATCTGCACGAGGTGTGTGCGAACGGTTGCCCTGGAAGCCCAGGTAACTGATCTAGAGCAAACGGTTACGCGACTGAGGGAGATTCACAATCTCGAGCGTAGTTTAGACAGAACGGTGGAGGAGTTGCGGGAGGGGTCACTGGTAGAAGAGGATGATGATCAGGTAGCCAGTTGGGTCACAGTTAGAAGGAAGAAAAAGAGGGGGAGGCACGACATCTCCGAACTATCAAACCCGAACAAATTTGCCCGATTGGACGAGGAATCGGAGGATGATAGTGAAGAAATGACGGTGCCGGAGGAGACTGCTCCCTCTAGCATCCAGAGGTGCGGTCCCTCTGGCGCGGTTGGGATAAAAGATAGAGAGGTACCTAGTCAAATGGTGGTGGTAGGGGATTCTATCATCAGGAAGGCAGATAGGGCAATCTGCTACCGGGACCGTGATCGCCGTACAGTCTGTTGTCTCCCGGGTGCTCGGGTACGGCACATCGCGGACCGGGTAGATAGATTGTTGGGAGGGGCTGGCAAAGACCCGGCGGTCTTGGTGCACGTTGGCACCAATGACAAAGTTAGCGGAAGGTGGGATGTCCTTAAGAAAGACTATATGGACTTAGGAAAGAAACTGAAGGCAAGGACATCTAAGGTAATATTCTCGGAATTATTACCCGTGCCACGCGCTAGTCCAGGGAGGCAGAGGGAGATTAGGGAGGTAAATGTGTGGTTTAGGGATTGGTGCAGGAAAGAGGGGTTTGTGTTCCTGGAACACTGGGCGGACTTCTCAGTCAGGCGCCATCTCTTTTGTCGTGACGGATTGCACCTGACTGAGGAGGGGGCAGCGGTGCTGGGGGGAAGGATGGTTAGAAGGTTGGAGGAGATTTTAAACTAGGAGCCTGGGGGGAGGGTTTAGCTAGAAACTACGGGTCATGCAGTGAGAATAGTGTGGATGGCGGTAGTAAACGAAATGGGGGGAGAAGTTGGGGGGAGGGTAAGAGCAGGCAGTAAGGTTACTAACATGGGTACTAAAAGGGATTTTACCAAAGCACTAACCAATGACGATTACAGGTCATCCTTGCCACATAAGGTGAAAGATGTCCCTAACGCAAGGGAAAATACTTATCTTAGTTGTATGTATGTAAACGCCAGAAGCATTACTGGTAAAAAGGGTGAACTAGAAATACTTGCAGCAAGCAAACAGTATGATATTATAGGCATTACTGAAACTTGGTGGGATGAATCTCATGATTGGACAGTCAATCTAGAGGGCTATACACTGTTTAGGAGAGACAGACTAAATAAAAAGGGTGGAGGGGTGTGTCTGTACGTAAAGCCGTTTTTAAAACCTAATATATGGGAAGATATTCAGGAGGGGACTGTAGACACTGTTGAGACATTATGGGTAGAAATTGCATGCGGGGAAAAAGGAACAAAAAAGTTAGTATTGGGTGTATGCTATAGGCCGCCTGGTATCAACGCATCTGATGATGAATTGTTACTAAAGCAAATTGAAAAAGCAGCAGGAGTAGGAGACATAGTAGTGATGGGAGATTTTAACTATCCAGAGATAAACTGGAAAAACGATTCATGTGATACTGCTAGGGGCAGTATGTTTTTAAACACACTAAATGATAACTACCTAGTCCAACTAATTGAGGAACCAACTAGGTACAATGCAATCTTAGACCTGGTATTAACAAACAATCAGGATTTGGTATCGGGTATTATAGTAGGGGAACCCATAGGAAACAGCGACCACAATATGGTCACATTCAATATCAGTTTCTACAAACAGCCCTATACTGGCTCAACTAGGACTTTAAACTTTAGCAAAGCAAATTTTGAAAAGATGAGGGTATTTTTCAGGGATATTGAATGGGAAGGTTTGTTTTTAGGAAAAAATACTACGGAGAAATGGGAGGTACTAAAATTCCTGCTAGCTAAAAATACACTCAAATATATTCCTATGAGTAGCAAAAAAGGGAATAAAAATCATAAACCGATGTGGCTTAACAAAAAGATTAAGGAACTTATGGGCAAGAAAAGGCGAGCATTTAAAAAATACAAATCTGACGGGGAAGCAGAGTCATTTCAGCACTATAAGGAATGTAACAAAAATTGCAAAAAGGAAATAAGAGCGGCTAAAGTAGAAACTGAAAAACTAGTAGCAAAGGAAAGCAAAGCGAATCCCAAAAAATTCTTTAAATACATTAATAGCAAGAGATTAAAAAAGGAGAGTATAGGCCCTTTGAAAGACAAGTTGGGAGTCTTAAGCAAAAATGATAATGACATAGCGGACACACTAAATGAGTTTTTTTCAACAGTATTCACTAGAGAGGACCCAATTCAGGGACTGACACACAATCTCAATAATGACAATATCACACTGATAGGTACTTATTTAAGCGAGGAAGTAGTCTGTGACCGATTAAAACATTTAAAGATTAATAAATCACCAGGGCCCGATGGTATTCATCCAAGGGTTCTAATGGAGCTTCACTCTGAACTGGCAAAACCGCTATCTTTGATCTTTGAGGATTCAGTTATATCAGGTATGGTTCCCAAAGACTGGCGTATAGCGGAAGTAGTGCCTATATTCAAAAAGGGAAGTAAAGCTGAACCAGGTAATTATAGACCAGTTAGTCTTACATCTATAGTGGGGAAAGTATTGGAAGGTATTCTAAGAGATAGTATTCAGAAGTTCCTTGAAACCAATAAGGTCATTAAAAGGAATCAACATGGGTTTATGAAGGACAGATCCTGTCAAACCAACTTACTTGGCTTTTATGAAACAGTAAGCGCAAACCTAGATCAGGGTAAAGACGTGGATGTAATATTTTTAGACTTTGCCAAAGCGTTCGATACTGTACCACACATGAGACTTATATACAAGCTACAAGAATCAGGACTAGGAAGCACAATATGCACTTGGGTCAAAAACTGGTTAGATAATAGGAAGCAGCGCGTTGTGGTTAATGGATCTTTTTCAACTTGGACTGAAGTGCTAAGTGGTGTGCCACAAGGCTCAGTATTAGGACCGCTATTGTTCAATATTTTCATTAACGACCTAACAGAAGGTCTAGAGAGCATGGTGTCAATTTTTGCAGATGATACCAAATTGTGTAAGGCTATAAATACAGAGGAGGATGCCGAGTCTCTTCAGAACGACTTAGTTAAATTAGAAGCATGGGCAGCCAAATGGAGAATGCGCTTCAACACAGACAAGTGTAAGGTAATGCACTGTGGTAACAAGAACAAAAATTACACCTACCTACTAAATGGGGTAAAATTAGGGGATTCTGTACTGGAAAAGGACTTAGGTGTCCTCATAGATAGCAAGCTAAGCAGTAGTACCCAAAGTAGGACTGCAGCAAAGAAGGCTAATAAGATATTAGCATGCATAAAACGGGGTATTGATGCTAGGGACGAGAGTATTATACTCCCGTTATATAAATCACTAGTGAGGCCACACCTTGAATACTGTGTACAGTTCTGGGCACCGTACTACAAAAAGGATATCCTGGAGCTTGAAAAGGTACAGAGGAGGACGACCAAACTAATTAAGGGCATGGAGACGATGGAATACAAGGAAAGGCTTGAAAGACTAGGCATGTTTACATTGGAAAAGCGGAGACTAAGAGGGGATATGATCAACATCTACAAATATATAAGGGGACAATACACAGAGCTTGTGCGGGACCTGTTTTTGGTTAGATCAACACAGAGGACTCGTGGACACTCGCTCAGGTTAGAGGAAAGGAGATTCCGCACAATACGGCGTAAAGGCTTTTTCACGGTAAGGACAATACGTGTTTGGAATTCCCTGCCCGAGGGAGTTGTAATGGCGGAATCTGTCAACACCTTTAAGAATGGGTTAGATAAATTCCTATTGGATAAGGATATCCAGGGGTATGGTGCATAGTCATGCATTATAGTTACTATAAATAGGGATAAAATGCAACGGCTGACAGCAGCATCAGTCAGAAATTTTAGTCAAATCATCATGCATAGGACACCACAAATAGGTTGAACTCGATGGACAATTGTCTTTTTTCAACCTCAGATACTATGTTACTATGTTACATGTTTTACTTGCTTGAGGAAGAATATTGGAAAGTCAATACCAACAGAGCCATCCCATATCCCTCCGACAGACGGCCCTTTTCAGGTAATACAAATCGATTTCATACAGTTACCACCCTGTAGGAATTTAAAATATGTGTTAGTCTGTATTGATGTATTTTCCAATTGGGTAGAAGCGTTCCCTGCCGCCACAAATACTGCTACGTTCACTGCAAAGAAAATTGTGCAGGAATTTGTGTGTAGATATGGTATCCCTAGAATAACTGAAAGCGATAGGGGTACCCATTTTACCGGTGAAGTCTTTCAGGTAATGTGCAAACTGATGGGAATTAATAGCAAGCTGCATACTCCGTACCGCCCACAGGCGAGTGCGAAGGTTGAAAGAGTAAACAGCACTATTAAGAACAAGCTGAGCAAAGTGATGGCTGAGACTGGATTGTTGTGGCCAGAAGCTTTGCCACTAGTATTGTACAGCATCTGAACCACTCCCAGGTCCCCCCTTAACCTATCACCCTTTGAGATTCTTTTTGGCCGACAACCTCATGTAATGATAGACCCCCAGAATGATTTGAAATGCAATAACGAAGTGACTGTAAAATATTTGGTTAGGATGAGCCAGCAGCTGAGGAATCAAAATAGAAATCTAAAGCTGGTGATTCCTGACCTACCGAACAGTAATTGTCATGACATTGAACCTGGGGATTATGTAATGATTCGAAATTTTCTACGCTCAGGTTGCCTCATTGACAGGTGGGAAGGACCGTACCAAGTCTTGCTAACCAGCACGACAGCATTAAAGGTTGCCGAAAGAGAGACTTGGGTCCACTCGTCCCACTGTAAGAAGGTCGCTGACCCGGAGAGAACCCATGACAAAGAGCAGAGTGTAGAGAACATCGTATCACTGGTGTGTCTGTTCCGGGAAGGTTGAGAGGCAGGACTGTTGAGACGGTACCTGAGCGCGGAGAACAACAAGACCAGAGGCGGTTGTCGCACCAGTTTTTTTTTTTTCTCCATCTCCCACTTCTCTCCTTCTATTTCTCCCCCTTCTAGTTTCCCTTCTCTTCCCTTAACAAGTTGGACTTACCCCAAGAGACTGCGTTCCGGGTTTTCCTGTTAATCCTGTTGTTGACCAGGACAGTCTGTTTCGGTGAGGGTCCCAGAGAGGTCGAGAAAGGATCTGGAATGGGTTCTGATGGCGAGGATGGATTTGTAGAATCTCAAGAGCAACACATCACTCGAGCAAAGGCGAGTATCAGAAAGCGCTTTGGTAGTCAGGGAGCTCGGAGGCACTGTGAAGGGTTATTGTCTGAGGAAAATTGCATTTGTAGGAATTGTGAGAACATAGTCGAGGATGGGTGCATCCAGAGATGTCAGTCCAGCCTTAATATCGACATGGACCGTCATCCATTGAGTGATTACCACTCACTAGTGGGTAAGGTCTTAAACCAGACAGAATGCTGGGTGTGCTCACAAGTACCTCAAGGTCAGAGCAAGTCAGGATTAGTACCGTACCCTTTAGCAATAGATGAATGAGGTACTCGAATTACGGGGTGGGAGACCGGTGGACAAGAAATTCAATATTTCTAGGCCCCCTAGCTTGAAGCTCCACCAGTATCATGTAGATAGATCCTTATTATGTTTCAATATTTCCAATTACCGAAAACCGGGAAATTGGGAAGTGACGTGGAATAACCAGACAATGACCTTTTCGCACAGGGCTGATAGGATACCCATAGACTCTGAACTTGTACGCCAAATAGCCAACAGTGGTAGGTATTTTCGGTATAGGTATACTCGAGGAAGCAAGACCATGTGGGTTGGAGAAGTATCACCAGAGTACTGTGCTCATATCATCCAGCCCGATACTTGTACTGAGCAGATGGGAGAACTAGGGATTGGGTTTTTCACTTGGAAAGTTTGTAATATGGTAATGTCATATTCCGTCCCCTATGTTCTCCCCGATGATGCCTATTTCATATGTGGGAGGAAGGCGTACAAGTGGCTTGCCCCGAGCTCAGAGGGATTGTGTTATATTGGAAGAGTGTTGCCAGAGGTCATGACCATAACCCATGATAAGATAAAAGATGTTCACCGCAGTGCTCAGGCTCCTTACACTCATACTCACTATGAACACATCGTCAAGAGACACCTCATAGAGAGGACAGAGCACGTAGCCTCTGATTTGATCCACGAATCCACCGGGATTCAATTCCTTCTCGCATTAGACATCACCCGTACTGCCAGAGGAATTATAAATTATAGGTATATCCATGCGCTAGCGAACTTGATAGATAACATCACTGAGATGTATGACGACACCTTCAGGTATACAGGAAGGGAGTTACAAGCTTACAAGACGGAACTGATCCAGCACAGGATGGTCCTAAATTATATCACAGCCGTGACGGGTGGGTACTGTGTCACTTTGGCAACTCAGTATGGTGTGAAGTGCCGTACGTATATTACAAACAGCACTGATGACCCAACGGAGATTATCGATCAAAAGATGGACGATATCTTGCAGCTGAAGTGGGAGTTCCGAAGGAGAAACAACCTTACCCTGACTGCTGTGAGTAATGAACTGACCGGCTGGGTCTCATGGTTGAACCCACGAAATTGGTTCTCAGGTTTAGGAGAGTGGGCTCAAAATTTTATTATGAGTGTAGGAAAGTTTCTCCTTTGTATCCTGGGAGTCGTCATAATTATTGGCTTGATATTTAGGTGTGTTCGAATTCTAACGCGGCGCAAGCACGGCACAAAATTGATGAGTCTAAGGAGCGAGGGCATTGTCATAGCAGCAGATTTAATTTAAGACCCATCCATAGAGACAGTGTTATGATAAGGATTGCAAATGAATTCCATGGCCTGTTTCTTTCACCCGTTTCTCTGACGTCCTAGTGGATGCTGGGAACTCCGTAAGGACCATGGGGACAGCGGCTCCGCAGGAGACTGGGCACAAAAGTAAAGCTTTAGGACTACCTGGTGTGCACTGGCTCCTCCCCCTATGACCCTCCTCCAAGCCTCAGTTAGATTTTTGTGCCCGGCCGAGAAGGGTGCACACTAGGAGGCTCTCCTGAGCTTCTTAGTGAAAGTTTAGTTTTAGGTTTTTTATTTTCAGTGAGACCTGCTGGCAACAGGCTCACTGCATCGAGGGACTAAGGGGAGAAGAAGCAAACCTGCCTGCTTGCAGCCAGCTTGGGCTTCTTAGGCTACTGGACACCATTAGCTCCAGAGGGACCGAACACAGGCCCAGCCTCGGAGCTCGGTCCCAGAGCCGCGCCGCCGGCCCCCTTACAGAGCCAGAAGCAAGAAGAGGTCCGGAAAAATCGGCGGCAGAAGACATCAGTCTTCAACAAGGTAGCGCACAGCACTGCAGCTGTGCGCCATTGTTACTCAGGCACACTTCACACTCCGGTCACTGAGGGTGCAGGGCGCTAGGGGGGGGGGGGGCGCCCTGAGCAGCAATAAAAACACCTTGGCTGGCATAAATACACCACATATAACCCCCAGGGCTATATGGATGTATTTTAACCCCTGCCAGAACTCACCAAAAAGCGGGAGAAAAGGCCGCCGAGAAGGGGGCGGAGCCTATCTCCTCAGCACACGGGCGCCATTTTCCATCACAGCTCCGCTGGAAGGACGTCTCCCTGACTCTCCCCTGCAGTCCTGCACTACAGAAAAGGGTAAAAAAGAGAGGGGGGGCACTAATTGGCGCAGTTTAATACTAACAGCAGCTATAAAGGGAAAAGCACATTTTATAGTGGTATTCCTGTCTATATATAGCGCTCTGGTGTGTGCTGGCATACTCTCCCTCTGTCTCCCCAAAGGGCTAGTGGGGTCCTGTCCTCTATCAGAGCATTCCCTGTGTGTGTGCGGTGTGTCGGTACGATTGTGTCGACATGTTTGAGGAGGAAAATGAGATGGAGGCGGAGCAATTGCCTATTATAGAGTTGTCACCCCCTAGGGAGTCGACACCTGAGTGGATGAGCTTATGGAAGGAATTGCGTGACAGTGTCAGCTCTTTACGACAGACAGTTGACGACATGAGACAGCCGGCTACTCAGCTTGTGCCTGTCCAGGGGTCTCAAACGCCATCAGGGGCTTTAAAACGCCCGTTACCTCAAATGGCAGACACAGACACGGATACTGACTCCAGTGTCGATGATGAGGAGACAAACGTGACTTCCACTAGGGCCACACGTTACATGATTGAAGCAATGAAAAATGTATTGCATATCTCTGATAATACAAGTACCACTAAAAAGGGTATTATGTTTGGTGAGAAAAAACTGCCTGTAGTTTTTCCTGTATCCGAGGAATTAAATGAAGTGTGTGATGAGGCGTGGGTTTCCCCCGATAAAAAACTGATAATTCCTAAAAGGTTATTGGCATCGTACCCTTTCCCGCCAGAGGATAGGGCACGTTGGGAAACACCCCCTAGGGTGGATAAAGCGCTCACACGCTTGTCTAAACAGGTAGCACTACCCTCTCCTGATACGGCCGCCCTAAAGGAACCTGCCGATAGAAAGCTGGAAAATATCCTAAAATGTATATACACTCACACGGGTGTTATACTGCGACCAGCAATCGCCTCAGCCTGGATGTGCAGTGCGGGCCTGGCGTGGTCGGATTCCCTGACTGAAAATATTGATACCCTAGATAGGGACAGTATATTACTGACTATAGAGCATTTGAAGGATGCATTTCTATATATGCGTGATGCACAGAGGGATATTTGCCGCCTGGCATCAAGAGTTAGCGCGCTGTCCATTTCTGCAAGAAGAGGTTTATGGACGCGGCAGTGGTCAGGTGATGCGGATTCTAAAAGGCGCATGGAAGTATTGCCTTATAAGGGGGAGGAGTTATTTGGGGTAGGTCTATCAGACCTGGTAGCCACGGCAACTGCTGGAAAATCCACATTTTTACCCCAGGTAGCTTCTCAACCTAAGAAGACGCCGTATTATCAGGCGCAGTCCTTTCGGCCCCATAAGGGCAAGCGGCAAAAGGCGCCTCATTTCTGCCCCGTGGCAGAGGGAGAGGAAAAAGGCTGCAACAAACAGCCAGTTCCCAGGAACAAAAGCCCTCTCCCGCCTCCGCAAAGTCCTCAGCATGACGCTGGGGCTTTACAAGCGGACTCAGGCACGGTGGGGGCCCGTCTCAAGAAGTTCAGTGCGCAGTGGGCCCACTCGCAAGTGGACCCCTGGATCCTTCAGGTGGTATCTCAGGGGTACAAATTGGAATTCGAGACGTCTCCCCCTCGCCGTTTTCTAAAGTCTGCTTTACCGACGTCTCCCTCAGACAGGGAGGCAGTATTGGAAGCCATTCACAAGCTATATTCCCAGCAGGTGATAATCAAGGTACCCCTCCTACAACAGGGAAAGGGGTACTATTCCACACTATTTGTGGTACCGAAGCCGGACGGCTCGGTGAGACCAATTTTAAACCTAAAATCCTTGAACACTTACATACAAAGGTTCAAATTCAAGATGGAGTCACTCAGAGCAGTGATTGCAAACCTGGAAGAAGGGGACTATATGGTATCTCTGGACATCAAAGATGCTTACCTACATGTCCCAATTTACCCTTCTCACCAAGGGTACCTCAGGTTTGTGGTACAGAACTGTCACTATCAGTTTCAGACGCTGCCGTTTGGATTGTCCACGGCACCCCGGGTCTTTACCAAGGTAATGGCCGAAATGATGATACTCCTTCGAAGGAAGGGAGTTTTAGTTATCCCTTACTTGGACGATCTCCTGATAAGGGCAAGATCCATGGAACAGTTGGAAGTCGGAGTAGCACTATCTCAGATAGTGCTGCGCCAGCACGGTTGGATTCTCAATATTCCAAAATCGCAGCTGATCCCGACGACACGACTTCTATTCCTAGGGATGATCCTGGACACAGTCCAGAAAAAGGTGTTTCTCCCGGAGGAGAAAGCCAGGGAGTTATCCGAACTAGTCAGAAATCTCCTAAAACCAGGCCAAGTCTCAGTGCATCAATGCACAAGGGTCCTGGAAAAGATGGGGGCTTCTTACGAAGCAATCCCATTCGGCAGATTCCACGCAAGAACCTTCCAGTGGGATCTGCTAGACAAATGGTCCGGGTCGCATCTTCAGATGCATCGGCAGATAATCTTGTCACCAAGGACAAGGGTGTCTCTCCTGTGGTGGTTGCAGAGTGCTCATCTTCTAGAGGGCCGCAGATTCGGCATTCAGGACTGGGTCCTGGTGACCACGGATGCCAGCCTGAGAGGCTGGGGAGCAGTCACACAGGGAAGGAATTTCCAGGGCTTGTGGTCAAGCCTGGAGACATCACTTCACATAAATATCCTGGAGCTAAGGGCCATCTACAATGCTCTAAGCCTAGCAAGACCTCTGCTTCAAGGTCAGCCGGTGCTGATCCAGTCAGACAACATCACGGCAGTCGCCCACGTAAACAGACAGGGCGGCACAAGAAGCAGGAGGGCAATGACAGAAGTTGCAAAGATTCTTCGCTGGGCGGAAAATCATGTGATAGCACTGTCAGCAGTGTTCATTCCGGGAGTGGACAACTGGGAAGCAGACTTCCTCAGCAGACACGACCTCCACCCGGGAGAGTGGGGACTTCATCCAGAAGTCTTCCACATGATTGTGAACCGTTGGGAAAAACCAAAGGTGGATATGATGGCGTCCCGCCTCAACAAAAAACTAGACAGGTATTGCGCCAGGTCAAGGGACCCTCAGGCAATAGCTGTGGACGCTCTGGTAACGCCGTGGGTGTACCAGTCAGTGTATGTGTTCCCTCCTCTGCCTCTCATACCCAAGGTACTGAGAATCATAAGAAGGAGAGGAGTAAGGACTATACTTGTGGCTCCGGATTGGCCAAGAAGGACTTGGTACCCGGAACTTCAAGAGATGCTCACAGAGGACCCGTGGCCTCTACCTCTAAGAAAGGACCTGCTCCAGCAGGGACCCTGTCTGTTCCAAGACTTACCGCGGCTGCGTTTGACGGCATGGCGGTTGAACGCCGGATCCTGAAGGAAAAAGGCATTCCGGATGAAGTCATCCCTACCCTGATCAAAGCCAGGAAGGATGTAACCGTACAGCATTATCACCGTATTTGGCGTAAATATGTTGCGTGGTGCGAGGCCAGGAAGGCCCCTACAGAGGAATTTAAACTGGGTCGTTTCCTGCATTTTCTGCAAACAGGACTGTCTATGGGCCTAAAATTAGGGTCCATTAAAGTTCAAATTTCGGCCCTGTCGATTTTCTTCCAGAAAGAACTGGCTTCAGTTCCTGAAGTTCAGACGTTTGTCAAAGGGGTACTGCATATACAGCCTCCTTTTGTGCCTCCAGTGGCACCTTGGGATCTCAATGTAGTTTTGGGGTTCCTAAAATCACATTGGTTTGAACCACTCACCACTGTGGACTTAAAATATCTCACATGGAAAGTGGTAATGCTGTTGGCCCTGGCTTCAGCCAGGCGTGTCTCAGAATTGGCGGCTTTATCCTATAAAAGCCCTTACCTAATTTTTCATACGGACAGGGCAGAATTGAGGACTCGTCCTCAATTTCTCCCGAAGGTGGTTTCAGCGTTTCACTTGAACCAGCCTATTGTGGTACCTGCGGCTACTAGGGACTTGGAGGACTCCAAGTTGCTGGACGTAGTCAGGGCCCTGAAAATATATGTTTCCAGGACGGCTGGAGTCAGAAAATCTGACTCGCTGTTTATCCTGTATGCACCCAACAAGCTGGGTGCTCCTGCTTCTAAGCAGACTATTGCTCGTTGGATTTGTAGTACAATTCAGCTTGCACATTCTGTGGCAGGCCTGCCACAGCCAAAATCTGTAAAAGCCCATTCCACAAGGAAGGTGGGCTCATCTTGGGCGGCTGCCCGAGGGGTCTCGGCTTTACAACTTTGCCGAGCAGCTACTTGGTCAGGGGCAAACACGTTTGCAAAATTCTACAAATTTGATACCCTGGCTGAGGAGGACCTGGAGTTCTCTCATTCGGTGCTGCAGAGTCATCCGCACTCTCCCGCCCGTTTGGGAGCTTTGGTATAATCCCCATGGTCCTTACGGAGTTCCCAGCATCCACTAGGACGTCAGAGAAAATAAGAATTTACTTACCGATAATTCTATTTCTCGTAGTCCGTAGTGGATGCTGGGCGCCCATCCCAAGTGCGGATTGTCTGCAATACTTGTACATAGTTATTGTTACAAAAATCGGGTTATTATTGTTGTGAGCCATCTTTTCAGAGGCTCCTCTGTTATCATGCTGTTAACTGGGTTCAGATCACAGGTTGTACGGTGTGATTGGTGTGGCTGGTATGAGTCTTACCCGGGATTCAAAATCCTTCCTTATTGTGTACGCTCGTCCGGGCACAGTATCCTAACTGAGGCTTGGAGGAGGGTCATAGGGGGAGGAGCCAGTGCACACCAGGTAGTCCTAAAGCTTTACTTTTGTGCCCAGTCTCCTGCGGAGCCGCTGTCCCCATGGTCCTTACGGAGTTCCCAGCATCCACTACAGACTACGAGAAATAGAATTATCGGTAAGTAAATTCTTATTTTTTCCTTTGTCTCCCCCTCTGTCCAGATACACCCATCCGGAAAAGACATCAGCCCTACCCAAGAATGTTTATGAAAATGTTATGTGAATGTATTTTAGATATGTGTCTTATCTTCATCTCTACAACCTTCAGTTAATGACACACATAGCCGACAGGTGATATCCACATATACTAGCACTCACATATGTTCCCCCTCCATGTATCATCAACTAAATGTGCACCCCATTTGTTGGAACAAGAAGCCGAAAAAAGCTCGGTAGTGTTTGTTGGCCCACTTACAGACCCTTAATACGGGATAAGAAGGATTTAATGTATACTTCGCAATACCTCGAAGCTTATTTAGAACATATACGGCACGATGATACATGCCCCTCAGACATGGATTCATACATACATGCTTTTTACTATCCCACTAGGTCATACCTTTCCTATCTACAACTCTCCTCCAACCATCCAATCGTCTGTAGATATTGTATTGATATATTTCTGTTTAGTAATTAGATAGTGGCAGTTATTGGTGACTGCCAAAGGGTGGACTGTCAAAGTCGAAAAATATTGCAGAACACACATCACGTACAAACTGCACACACATGCCCACTGCGCGTGCACTTGTTCTGCCGTGCGTGCACATATCCGCACTTTGCATATGGTCGCTCCCGCGGTCCTGCGCATCGGCGCGTGGTATGGGTATTTACGGCGGAGTTTGTGTACACATGGAGAGCAATCAAAACACATTACATATTTAATCCAAATAGCGCACAATGTACACATAGTCTCCTTGCACCACATCAGAAAGTAATAGCTGTTTAAATGGTTACAGAACAAAGGAATTCACCTTTGCAGGATAAGAGGGGACAGACTAAGGTTATAAGGTGGTGTTTGGTATCCAGCTGTAGGGTATTTTAAGGGTAACATTCCGGTGTTGGTCTGCGGAAGATCGCATGTTCCTGCGGATAGTTATGTGCAGAAGCAGAAAATAGATATAAACTGTATTTACTGTATATTATGTATGCGGCGGGAATCCAGAGGAGACCACCCACAAGAGCAGTTGGGAAAGACATCGCCTACCTTTTCAAATCGACCTATGACCTCTCCTGTACTGTAAAAGTGCATTCCTGTGTCCAATGGACAAAGGGATTACAGTATCCATTGTATTGCTTTTGGAAGAATTGTATAAATAAAGCCTGCTGCAGCCTGGTCTGGCAGAAGACTCACAAAGTTATTTATCAGATGACCGAGGACCGGGCCGGGTAGCGCAAGCGATTCCAATCACGTATATGTATATTGACTGTAGCCATTATTCTGTTATATTGTCTTGTATTGTAGTGTATGATTTGTATTGTAAACCCCCTTTCAGCAATATTACGCTCTGGTGTCGGAACCCAGTGGTTTAAGTACAAATCAGTGTTGTGTCTTCCTTTTCCTGCTAAGGTTTAAGAGTGTATTAGTAACGCATCGCATTGCTGTATAAGGTTTAAAGCGTATTCATTGGGTGTGTATGCGCTGTGGGTACATTGTACCGTCAGCGCGGCGTTTGTTTGCAGAGTCCGTACATCGTACGAGACTCTGTACGCTAATAGCGTAGAAAGTACGTAGTGTGTGTATTAAGTATAGCGGCCGCAGCGGCTAAAGGTTTAAAGTGTATTTAAGGTGTGTTTAAGGTATAGCTTTCATTCCTGTAAAGATAATCAGCATTATCACATGTGCCGCACTCTTACATAATAATAATAATAAGGCGCCAGTATTTTCTTTCGTACTCTTACATAATAACACCACCTGCCATGTGCCGCACCCGTATGTAGTAACACCCCATGTCATGTGCCTCACCTGTACATAATAACACCCCCTGCCATGTGCCGCACATGTACATAATAACACCCCATGTCATGTGCCGCACTCTTACATAGTAACACCACCTGCCATGTGCCGCACCTGTACATAGTAACACCACCTGCCATGTGCCGCACCTGTACATAGTAACACCACCTGCCATGTGCCGCACCTGTACATAGTAACACCACCTGCCATGTGCCGCACCTGTACATAGTAACACCACCTGCCATGTGCCGCACTCTTACATAATAACACCACCTGCCATGTGCCGCACTTGTAGGTAGTAACACCCCATGTCATGTGCTGCACCCGTACATAATAACACCACCTGCCATGTGCCGCACTCTTACATAATAACACCACCGGCCATGTGTCACACCTGTACATAATAACACCACCTGCCATGTGCCGCACTCTTACATAATAACACTACCTGCCATGTGCCGCACTCTTACATAATAACACCACCTGCCATGTGCTGCACCTGCACATAATAACACCACCTGCCATGTGCCGCACTCTTACATAATAACACCACCTGCCATGTGCCGCACTCTTACATAATAACACCACCGGCCATGTGTCACACCTGTACATAATAACACCACCTGCCATGTGCTGCACTCTTACATAATAACACTACCTGCCATGTGCCGCACTCTTACATAATAACACCACCTGCCATGTGCTGCACCTGCACATAATAACACCACCTGCCATGTGCCACACTCTTACATAATAACACCACCTGCCATGTGCCGCAGTCTTACATAATAACACCACCTGCCATGTGCTGCACCTGTACATAATAACACCACCTGCCATGTGCCGCACTCTTACATAATAACACCACCTGCCATGTACCGCACCCATATGTAGTAACACCCCATGTCATGTGCTGCACCTGTACATAATAACACTCCCTGCCATGTGCTGCACCTGTACATAATAACACCCCCTGTCATGTGCTGCACCCCGTACATAGTAACACCCTGTGCCTTGTGCTGCACCTATACATAATAACACCCCGCCTTGTGCTGCACTTATACATAATAACACCCCCTGCCATGTGCCGCACCTGTACATAGTAACACACCATGCACTATATAGAACATAAAACAATGCGTACTTCACTTGTGGTTTCGGAGGGTGGAACATTTGGCAGTTTCTCAGTGGGATACTCAACGTCCAAAAAGTTGTCACTCTGCTTCCACCTGGGGTAGTTCTGCTGCCATCCTGCCTGCAAGCTCTCTCCTGAGTGTTTCTGGAGATGCCTCTGGAGAGACTTCTTGCGTATGAACCTGTCCCAGCAGTAGGGACACTCGTAAGGTCGCTCCCCGGTGTGGCGTCTCATGTGGGCCACCAGGTCCGTCTTGCGGCTGAAACGCTTGGTGCAGCAGGTACAGTGGAAAGGTTTGTGTCCGGCGTGACTCCACAGATGGGTGGTGAGGGTAGAACTCTGACGGAAACTTCTCCCGCACTGGTTACACTTGTACGGTTTGTCCTCCGTGTGGGTCCTCCGGTGAGCGCTGAGGTGCTGCTTCTTCACAAAGGTCTTAGCACACATGCTGCACTGGTAGGGCCGATCTTGGCAATTGCCCATTTGATGGGTTAAGAAGTCAATGAGACGGTTCCAGCTCTCCCCACACTGAGTGCAGGTGTGCAGCTTCTCCTTGTCTTCCGATAAGTCAGAGTTCTCCTGGACATCACATTCTTCCTTAAAAGGTTTCTTCAGATTTATAGCACGGAGATACTGGTTGGTCGCCTGCATAGCGGATCTATCTCTACCAAGTGACCTCTCTTTGCCAGCAATGGGAGGCTGGTAATGGCTGGAATTGTGCCCTGAGTCATGGTGATACAGAATGGGCGTGGTCTTATCCGTGCTATGGCTGGGAAGAATGGAGGTGGTTTTATCCGTGCTATGGCTGGGAAGAATGGGCATGGTCTTATCCGGGCTATGGCTGGGAAGAATAGGGGTGGTCTTATCAGGGCTATGGCTGGGAAGAATGGGGGTGGTCTTATGCGTGCTATGGCTGGGAAGAATGGGGGTGGTCTTATCCGGGCTATGGCTGAGAAGAATGGGGGCAGTCTTTTCTGTGTTGTGGTTGGACAGAATGTGGGTAGGCTCCTCTGTGCTATGGGTGGCCATGTTGGGGGAATCTGTTTTCCTTGCAGTTCCCTCATCTGTCCAGAGTATGGGGCTTCTCTTTTCCAGCCGTAAAGATCGTCTACTGACCACCCGTCGTCCCGCCGCGCAGTTTCTGGAGCCTCTCTGGTCCCCACGTTTGTTCTGTCGTTCTTTACCCTGCCGATCTATAAGGACCTCACGAGTCCAGGCAGTCTCTGTATCACGGCTGCCACTTACCTCCCAGTCACCTGCAAAAGACAAGACCATTATGTCGATAGTAATATAGACAAGAAACGTCCCTTTTATACAATCCACTGATACAGCACTCCTTCTGATAAAGGTAGTAGTACAGGCTCCTTTCCCATATATAATATTACATTGTTACAGTATTAATATTTTCACTGTTAACCAATTAAATAGAAATTAGCTGCATAACTAGTACATGACTTTGTCAAACAAAAAGTGTTTTTCATTTCCGGTTTTAAACCTATTAAATACTAAAACCAGAAGCCTTGAGGTGAATTGTAATTAGTATTTACACACATAACATATTATTGTACATGATCTAGAGGTGCTCAGGTACAATCACTGTAGACACAGCCTGGAGGCCTCCTGTTACCACCGGCAGGATAGTGTAACCGGAGGGTGACACGTGGATCTTCTCAGGTAATAACGCCATAAGGCTGCAGCTTACGCACCGTACATACACAGGGGTTATATACACTGGGAGGTGGGAACCAGAGCTCCTGCCTCTAGCACAGTCTCCCATCTGACTCCAGACCCAGCACAATCGTCTGTATTACTGATCTCTATATGTGACTGAGTGCAGGGCGTCACCACACTTATGTCCCCTGCACTCATACATAGGAGCAGATGAGAGGGAAGGAGCCTCTAGCACAGTCTCCCATCTGACTCCAGACCCAGCACAATCGCCTGTATTACTGATCTCTATATGTGACTGAGTGCAGGGCGTCACCACACTTATGTCCCCTGCACTCATACATAGGAGGAGATGAGAGGGAAGGAGCCTCTAGCACAGTCTCCCATCTGACTCCAGCCCCAGCACAGACGCCAGTATTACTGATCTCTATATGTGACTGAGTGCAGGGCGTCACCACACTTATGTCCCCTGCACTCATACATAGGAGGAGATGAGAGGGAAGGAGCCTCTAGCACAGTCTCCCATCTGACTCCGGCCCCAGCACACACGCCTGTATTACTGATCTCTATATGTGACTGAGTGCAGGGCGTCACCACACTTATGTCCCCTGCACTCATACATAGGAGGAGATGAGAGGGAAGGAGCCTCTAGCACAGTCTCCCATCTGACTCCAGCCCCAGCACAGACGCCAGTATTACTGATCTCTATATGTGACTGAGTGCAGGGCGTCACCACACTTATGTCCCCTGCACTCATACATAGGAGGAGATGAGAGGGAAGGAGCCTCTAGCACAGTCTCCCATCTGACTCCGGCCCCAGCACACACGCCTGTATTACTGATCTCTATATGTGACTGAGTGCAGGGCGTCACCACACTTATGTCCCCTGCACTCATACATAGGAGGAGATGAGAGGGAAGGAGCCTCTAGCACAGTCTCCCATCTGACTCCAGCCCCAGCACAGACGCCAGTATTACTGATCTCTATATGTGACTGAGTGCAGGGCGTCACCACACTTATGTCCCCTGCACTCATACATAGGAGGAGATGAGAGGGAAGGAGCCTCTAGCACAGTCTCCCATCTTACTCCAGACCCAGCACAGACGCCTGTATTACTGATCTCTATATGTGACTGAGTGCAGGGCGTCACCACACTTATGTCCCCTGCACTCACACATAGGAGGAGATGAGAGGGAAGGAGCCTCTAGCACAGTCTCCCATCTGACTCCAGACCCAGCACAGACGCCTGTATTACTGATCTCTATATGTGACTGAGTGCAGGGCGTCACC
This sequence comes from Pseudophryne corroboree, assembly GCF_028390025.1. Lineage (NCBI taxonomy): Eukaryota > Metazoa > Chordata > Amphibia > Anura > Myobatrachidae > Pseudophryne > Pseudophryne corroboree. The sequence goes on along the minus strand of NC_086445.1, from coordinate 13,090,779 downwards.
ACACTTACGTCCCCTGCACTCATACATAGGAGCAGATGAGAGGGAAGGGGCCTCTAGCACAGTCTCTCATCTGACTCCGGCCCCAGCACAGACGCCAGTATTACTGATCTCTATATGTGACTGAGTGCAGGGCGTCACCACACTTATGTCCCCTGCACTTGGTATTGTGTATGAGATAACCAGCAATCATTGTCTGAACAATCCAAAAGGGGCTAAAATAGGATTTTAAATACAGTAAATCTTTTTCTCGTAGTGCATAAGGGATATTTGGGACAGATTAGTACGATGGGTATAGACGGGTCCAAAGGAGCCAGTACACTTTACATTTCTTCCACTGAGTATGCTGGCTCCTCCCCTCTATGCCTCCTCCTACAGGCAGTTATAGGTAAAACAGTGCCCGAAGGAGAATGACATACTTGAGAGAAGGAACATAACAAGTGTAGTGAGATTTACACACCAGCACACCAAAACATAACCGGGCCAGCAACGGCTGGCAACACAAACAGCAACAGCTGAACAAGTAACACATAACAGAGAACCTGCAGAAAGTCACCGCACAGAGGCGGGCGCCCAATATCCCTTATGGACTACGAGAAAAATAAGATTTTAAACCTACCGGTAAATCTTTTTCTCCTAGTCCGTAGAGGATGCTGGGGACTCCGTAAGGACCAAGGGGTATAGACGGGCTCCGCAGGAGACATGGGCACTCTAAAGACTTTAGATGGGTGTGCACTGGCTCCTTCCTCTATGCCCCTCCTTAAAGAACTGTGCCCAGAGGAGATGGACAGTACGAGAAAAGGATTTTTGTTAATCTAAGGGCAAGATACATACCAGCCCACACCATCCACACCGTACAACATGGAATATACGAACCAGTTAACAGTATGAACAAAACAGCATCAGCCAAAGACTGATCTAAACTGTAACATAACCCTTATGTAAGCAACAACTATATACAAGCCTTGCAGAAAAAAATTAGTCCGCACTGGGACGGGCGCCCAGCATTCTCTTTGGACTAGGAGAAAAAGATTTACCGGTAGGTTTAAAATCTTATTTTCTCTTACGTCCTAGAGGATGCTGGGGACTCCGTAAGGACCATGGGGATTATACCAAAGCTCCAGACCGGGCGGGAGAGTGCGGATGACTCTGCAGCACCGATTGAGCAAACAGGAGGTCCTCATCAGCCAGGGTATCAAACTTGTAGAATTTTGCAAAATTGTTTGAACCCGACCAAGTAGCCGCTCGACAAAGCTGTAAAGCCGAGACGCCTCGGGCAGCCGCCCAAGAAGAGCCCACCTTCCTAGTGGAATGGGCCTTTACAGAATTAGGTAACGGCAATCCAGCCGTAGAATGAGCCTGCTGAATCGTGTTACAGATCCAGCGAGCAATAGTCTGCTTAGAAGCAGGAGCGCCAACTTTGTTGGCTGCATACAGGACAAACAGTTCCTCTGTTTTCCGAACTCGAGCCGTCCTGGCTACACACATTTTTAAGGCCCTGACTACATCAAGAGACTTGGAATCCTCCAAGTCCCCCGTAGCCACAGGCAGCACAATAGGTTAGTTCATATGAAATGACGAAACCACCTTAGGCAGAAATTGAGGGCGAGTTCTCAACTCTGCTCTATCCACATGGAAAATCAGATAGGGGCTCTTGTGAGACAAAGCCGCCAATTCGGACACCCGTCTTGCAGACGCCAAGGCCAACAACATGACCACTTTCCAAGTTAGAAATTTAAATTTCACCGTTTGAAGAGGTTCAAACCAGTGTGATTTAAGGAACCGTAACACCACGTTAAGGTCCCACGGTGCCACTGGGGGCACAAAAGGAGGTTGGATGTGCAGCACTCCCTTTACAAAAGTCTGGACTTCTGGGAGAGAAGCCAACTCCTTCTGAAAGAGTATAGATAAGGCCGAAAGCTGCACCTTAATGGAACCTAACTTTAGGCCCATATCCACTCCTGTCTGTAGAAAGTGGAGAAACCGGCCCAGGTGAAAATCTTCCGTAGGAGCATTCTTGGCTTCACACTAAGATACATATTTCCTCCAGATACGGTGATAATGTTTCGCCGTCACCTCCTTCCTAGCTTTTATCAGAGAAGGGATTACTTCCTCCGGAATATCTTTCCTAGCTAGGATTTGGTGTTCAACCGCCATGCTGTCAAACGTAACTGCGGTAAGTCTTGGAACACGCAGGGCCCCTGCTGCAACAGGTCCTCCCTGAGAGGAAAAGGCCACGGATCTTCTGTGAGCATTTCCTGAAGATCTGAGTACCAGGCCATCGAGGCCAATCTGGAACAATGAGTATTGTCTGTACTCTTTTTCGTCTTATGATCCTCAAAATTCTTGTGATGAGGGGAAGAGGAGGAAACACATAGACCGACTGAAACACCCATGGTGTCACCAGGGCGTCCACTGCTACTGCCTGAGGGTCCCTTGACCTGGCACAATACCTCCGAAGCTTCTTGTTGAGGCGTGACGCCATCATGTCTATTTGAGGAAGTCCCCAATGACTTGTTATCTCTGCAAAAACTTCTTGATGAAGACCACACTCCCCTGGATGGAGATCGTGTCTGCTGAGGAAGTCTGCTTCCCAGTTGTCGACTCCCGGAATGAAGACTGCTGACAGAGCGCTTATGTGATTTTCCGCCCAGCGAAGAAACCTGGTGGCTTCCGCCATTGCCACTCTGCTCCTTGTTCCACCTTGGCGGTTTACATGAGCCACGGCTGTGACGTTGTCTGATTGAACCAGAACGGGTAGGTTGCGAAGAAGATTCTCCGCTTGTCGGAGGCCGTTGTATATGGCCCTCAATTCCAGCAAGTTGATGTGTAGACAAGCCTCCTGGCTTGACCATAGTCCCTGAAAGTTTCTTCCTTGTGTGAATGCTCCCCATCCTCGGAGGCTCGCGTCCGTGGTCACCAGAACCCAGTCTTGAATGCTGAACCTGCGACCCTCTAGAAGGTGAGCACTCTGCAGCCACCACAGGAGAGACACCCTGGCCCTGGGGGACAGGCTTATTTTCTGATGTATTTGCAGATGGTAAACCGACCACTTGTCCAGAAGGTCCCACTGAAATGGCCTCGCATGGAACCTGCCGAAGGGGATGGCCTCGTAGGCCGCCACCATTTATCCCAGTACTCGAGTGCATTGATGAACTGACACTCTTTTTGGTTTTAGCAGGTCTCTGACCATGTTCTGGAGTTCCTGGGCTTTTTCTATTGGAAGAAAAACCCTCTTCTGTTCCGTGTCTAGAATCATGCCTAAGAATGATAGCCGAGTCGTTGGAATCAGTTGTGACTTTGGTAGATTTAGGATCCAGCCGTGTTGCTGCAGCACTCTCAGGGAGAGCGACACGCTGTTCATCAGTTGATCACTCGATCTCGCTTTTATCAGGAGATCGTCCAAGTATGGGATAATTGTGACTCCTTGTTTGCGCAGGAGCACCATCATTTCCGCCATCACCATGGGGAAAATCCTCGGGGGGAGAAGCTGGCATTTGAAAAATCGGCGAGGAGGCACTTCTTCGAATTCCAGTTTGTAGCCTTGGGATACAATTTCTATGGCCCAAGGATCCAAATCCGACAGAACCTGGCTGAAGAGTCGAAGACGTGCCCCCACCGGTGCGGACTCCCTCAGTGGAGCCCCAGCGTCATGCGGTGGATTTAGTAGAAGCCGGGGAGGACTTTTGTTCCTGGGAACTAGCCGGAGCAGGCGTTCTTTTCCCTCTGCCCTTACCTCTGGCGAGGAAGGAAGAGCCCCGACCCCTTCTGGACTTATGCGACCGAAAGGACTGCATCTGATACTGTGGCGTTTTCTTTTGCTGAGGGGGGACGTAAGGTAAAATAGAAGACTTACCCGCGGTAGCTGTGGAAACCAGGTCCGCGAGGCCCTCCCCAAATAAAACCTCACCCTTGTAAGGTAAAGTCTCCATATGTCTCTTTGAATCGCATCACCCGTCCATTGGCGGGTCCCCAGGGACCGTCTAGCAGAAATCGCCATGGCATTGGCTCTTGAACCCAACAGCCCAATGTCCCTCGCAGCCTCTCTCATATATAACGCTGCGTCTTTAATGTGACCCAAGGTCAATAAAATGCTATCCTTATCTAGGGTGTCAATGTCAGATGACAAGTTATCTGCCCATGCTGCAATTGCGCTACCCACCCATGCCGACGCTACTGCCGGTCTGAGCAAGGCACCCGTATGTGTATAAATTGATTTCAAGGTAGTTTCCTGTCTGCGATCAGCAGGATCCTTGAGGGCTATATCTATACCCCATGGTCCTTTTGGAGTCCCCAGCATCCTCTAGGACGTAAGAGAAAATTGATTTTCTTTCCTCTCTTTAAAATGTATATAGCAGTTAGACTAGCCACTGCTTGTTGCAGTTCCTGAGTCTTATTGGCATTTGCAATATTTGACATATCAGACGTCAGGGGTGTGCGGTGTGCTGCGGCTGCAACAGCCAAGGCGCAATGCCCTGCTGAACAAACAGCCCCTCAGAACGGTGGTCCTGCAGCGGAGAAGCGGCTCTGCACCTCTAGAGGCCGGTGACCCCCCCCCCCCCCCCTAACTCCCATGGCGCAGGTATACTGTCTCCCAAACAGCATACTGAAATAAATAAAACTTTTAAAAGAAATTGAAGAAAAAACTCTGGAGCTGCAGAGTGTGCATCCTCTCCTGAGGGCACTTTCTTCTAAACTGAGCTGTGGGAGGGGACATAGGGGGGAGGAGCCAGCACACCCAGTTGAAGACATTTAAAGTAGACTGGCTCCTTTGGACCCCGTCTATACCCCATCGTACTAATGTGTTCCCCAATATCCTGTCACGATCCGGGTATCTGGACGCCATTACTTACCCTTCAGATGCCTCCTAAGGCTGGCTCAGCGTTCCAGGACCGGATCCCGCTGTTCCTGAGTTTCCACATGCAGAATGTCAGAGTGGTGATTTCATCAGCCGCGGCCTCCGCTGTGCCCGCGTGGTTAAATGTGCGCTTGTCAGTCTGGCGTCTCCTGTCTCCTGTGGCCGGCGTCGCCATTACTGTTTCAATTCTCACATGGATTACAAACCAAACTTCCCTCCAAGTGTCTGCATGGGCGCAGCCATCTTGGATTTTGTCATCTGATTATTTCCACCAATCTGCTGTCTGTATTGTTGATTTGCATAATTGCCTAGCCAACCCCTTCCTTGCTGCAGGTATAAGTATGCTGTGCCTGAGCAAGGAAGGCGTCAGTGCTTTGGTTGTCTAACCTAGTTCCAGTTTGTCTCTCTCCTGTGGTTGTCTTCCAGGTTCCAGCTCCTGTCTCCAGACTTCTGCTATAGAGACCCGCACCAGCATTCCATCTGCGGTGTAGCCTGACTCTCCGATCCATTCTGGACTCACCTGTTTCCAGCTACAACAATCACCTGCTTCCAGCCCAGCTTCCAGCAGTGTACAGCTTCTCTTAAAGGGCCGGTGTCCTTTCTGCAGTTTACCACTCTCCACCGGTATTATTATTTCACCGCTCTCAAACAATCACCTGCTTCCAGCCCAGCTTCCAGCAGTGTATAGCTTCTCTTAAAGGGCCGGTGTCCTTTTCTGCAGTTTACCACTCTCCACCGGTATTATTATTTCACCGCTCTCAAACTCCAAACTTCATTATTATTTCATCGCTCTCAAGTTCGTTTATTATTTAACTGGTTCCAGCCAGTATCCACTCCGTACCAACAACAGTCTGGTTCCAGCCAGTATCCACAGCAGCCGTTTTACCTTCAGCAGCCCAGCCTTTCCTGGAACATCAGCTGGTACGATCCTGGGTTCTCTCCATTGCTACAGTCAGGCCTGGTAAGGACTTTCCAACTAGAAGATTATAAGAACTGTCTCACACTACCAGTGCCTGTGGCCCTTGCCACCCTGTAGTACCCAGGAATTGTATTTATCCTCTGTTGACTTTTATGTTTCCTTTTACTGCTGCTGTGTTACGGAGTTTGTCATAATAAACATCATTGACTTTTATCCTGGTTGTCGTGGTCACGCCTTCGGGCAGTTATTCTACATGTTACTTACATGTCTAGGGGTCTGATACAACCTCCCAGGTTCCGTTACATCTCAGCCCCTACAACTGAGGCTGCCTCCCGTCAGCTCAGGCCCTCAGTTGTGACAGTAAGCACTGACCTAATGAATCCAGCCGGAGACCAGGATCAAGCGGCCAGGCCGATGCAAGAACTGGCAGCCCGACTTGAACATCAGGAGGCTGCACAGGGCCACATCATCCGCTGTCTCCAGGATCTCTCTTCACGGCTGGATGGGATTCAAACGACCCTCCGTGGACCTGGCACGTCCGGTGCGTCCACTACAGTAACACCAGCTGTAACCCCACCCACCTTACCCATTTCCAGTCCACATCTTCATCTTCCAACGCCAGCAAAATTTGATGGATCTCCAAAGTTCTGCAGGGGATTTCTCAATCAATGTGAAATCCACTTTGAGCTTCTACCTGGCAATTTCTTCAGTGACCGTACCAAAATTGCCTATATCATCTCCCTTCTCAGTGGCTCAGCCCTTGACTGGGCATCACCTTTATGGGAGAAGTCTGATCCCCTGCTATCCTCCTATACTGACTTTGTAGCTACATTCAGGCGCATCTTCGACGAGCCAGGCCGGATAACATCTGCTTCATCTGAGATTCTCCGTTTACACCAGGGAACACGTACTGTGGGACAGTATCTTATACAGTTTAAAATCCTGGCATCCGAACTGGCATGGAACGACGAGGCCCTGTATGCTGCATTCTGGCATGGCTTATCAGAACGCATCAAGGATGAGTTAGCTACCAGAGACTTGCCCTCTAAGTTGGATGAGCTAATTTCTCTTTGCACGAAGGTTGATCTACGTTTCAGAGAGAGAGCAACCGAGCGAGGAAGATCATCTACTCCTAAATCTTCTGCTCCTCCTCCTCGTCAACCATCTCCATCCAAGGATGAGCCTATGCAAATTAGTCGTTCCCGTCTATCTCCCGCTGAGCGCCGAAGACGTCTCTCTGAGTCTCTCTGTCTCTACTGTGCAGCTCCGTCGCACACTATCAATGCCTGTCCCAAACGTCCGGGAAACTCCAGATCCTAGCTCGCCAAGGAGAGGGCCGGCTAGGAGTAATGATCTCCTCTCCATCTCCTCATGACTGTAACCTCCCAGTGTCGCTCCAAATTGCTCAACGTTACAGGAACGTCATTGCCCTCCTTGATTCCGGAGCAGCTGGGAATTTCATAACCGAAGCTTATGTTAAACGGTGGTCCCTACCCACCGAGAGACTGTCCTCGTCCATCTCTTTGACTGCCGTGGATGGCAGCAAGATTTTTGACGCAGTCATTTCCTTAAGGACTCTTCCAGTTCGTCTGAGAGTGGGAGTTCTTCATTCTGAGTATATTTCTTTTTTAGTGATTCCAAGAGCCACACATCCAGTGGTTTTAGGCCTTCCATGGCTCCGTCTCCACAACCCATCAATTGACTGGACGACTACGCAAATACTGGCATGGGGTCCCTCCTGTGCTGAGACTTGTTTAGCCAAAGTTCTTCCTGTTTGTTCTTCCTTCCCCAGGTCATCTGATGTTCCGCCTCCTCCATATCAAGACTTCACGGACGTGTTCAGTAAAGCCTCTGCTGATATCCTTCCTCCTCATAGAGAATGGGACTGCCCAATCCACCTCATTCCAGGGAAGGTTCCACCGCGAGGCCGAACTTATCCGTTGTCTCTGCCTGAGACACACTCCATGGAAGAGTACATCAAAGAGAACCTGGCGAAGGGTTTCATCCGACCATCTTCTTCTCCAGCCGGCGCAGGCTTCTTCTTCGTTAAGAAGAAAGACGGTGGTCTGCGTCCGTGCATCGACTACAGAGGTCTGAACGACATTACCGTCAAGAACCGATACCCTTTACCCCTGATTACCGAGCTCTTTGATAGAGTTAGTGGTGCAACTATTTTCACAAAGCTGGACTTGAGGGGTGCCTACAATCTCATCCGAATCCGTGAGGGTGACGAGTGGAAGACCGCCTTTAACACCCGTGACGGACATTATGAGTACCTCGTCATGCCCTTCGGATTGAGCAACGCTCCAGCAGTCTTCCAGCACTTCGTGAATGAGATTTTCAGGGACATCTTGTACCGCCATGTCGTGGTTTATCTAGACGACATCCTCATCTTTGCTAATAATCTCGAAGATCATCGTTTCTGGGTAAAAGAGGTTCTTTCCCGTCTCCGTGTCAATCACCTCTATTGTAAATTGGAGAAGTGTGTGTTTGAAGTTAAAACCATTCTGTTTCTAGGTTACATTGTGTCCGGTTCCGGACTAGAGATGGATCCTGAGAAACTCCAAGCAATCCAGAATTGGCCTATACCCTTAAGCCTCAAAGGGGTCCAGAGGTTCTTAGGGTTCGCCAATTATTATAGAAAATTTATACGAGACTTTTCCACCATCGTGGCGCCTATCACTGCATTAACCAAGAAAGGTGCTAATCCGTCCAAGTGGTCCGAGGAAGCTACACAGGCCTTTCACCTTCTGAAGCAACGGTTCATCTCTGCACTAGTTCTGAAACAGCCCGACACCGACTCTCCTTTTATCTTAGAGGTAGATGCCTCCTCCGTTGGAGTAGGAGCAGTGTTATCCCAGAGGGCCAAAGATGGACATCTACATCCTTGCAGTTTCTTCTCCCGGAAGTTCACCCCAGCTGAGCGCAACTATGCCATTGGCGATCAGGAGTTGCTAGCCATCAAGCTCGCTCTGGAGGAGTGGAGATACCTGTTGGAGGGAGCTTCCCACTCAATCACCATACTTACCGACCACAAAAATCTTTTATATCTCAAAGGCGCACAATGTCTGAATCCTCGTCAGGCCAGATGGGCACTTTTCTTTTCTAGGTTTGACTTTAAACTCCAGTTCTGTCCGGGTTCTCAGAATCGTAAGGCCGATGCCCTTTCCCGCTCATGGGAGCAAGAAAATGAGTCCGAGTCTGCAGACAAGCATCCTATTATTAATCCGTTGGCATTCTCCACGGTAGGGATGGACTCTACGCCTCCACCAGGGAAAAGTTTTGTTAAGCCAGTTCTAAGGAAGAAGCTCATGCATTGGGCCCATGCTTCCCGTTTTGCTGGACATACAGGCATTCAGAAAACCCTTGACTTTATTTCTAGGTCCTACTGGTGGCCAACTCTGAAGAAGGACGTTATGGAATTTATTGCCTCCTGCCCAAAGTGTGCCCAACCCAAAGTCTCCCGCCAGTCGCCTGCGGGGCAACTGGTTCCATTATCTGTTCCCCGTCGACCTTGGACCCATTTGTCGATGGACTTTGTTTCCGATCTACCTATCTGCAACAAGTTTAATACCATCTGGGTGGTAGTTGACCGGTTCACCAAGATGGCACATTTCATCCCTCTCACCGGTCTTCCGTCAGCTTCCAAGTTGGCTCAAGTGTTTATACAAGAGATCTTCCGACTTCACGGTCTTCCTGAAGAGATCATCTCGGATCGTGGAGTACAATTTGTAGCCAAATTTTGGCGAAGTTTGTGTCAAGCCCTCCAAGTCAAGTTAAAGTTTTCCACGGTTTACCATCCTCAGACCAATGGTCAAACCGAGAGGGTGAATCAGGACTTGGAGGCCTTCCTCCGTATATATATGTCTTCCTCTCAAGATGACTGGGTTCAACTCCTTCCTTGGGCCGAGTTCAGCCACAACAATCAATACCATTCCTCATCTTCTTCTACACCATTCTTCATTAATTATGGATTCCACCCTAAAGTCCCAGAATTCCAACCGCTTCCCGCAACTTCTGTTCCAGCAGTGGATGTCACCTTGCGTCAGTTTTCAAATAACTGGAGGAACGTCCGCGCAGCCTTGCTTAAAGCCTCATTCAGGTATAAGAAGTTTGCCGATAGGAAGCGTAGAGCGGTTCCTGCTCTCAAGGTGGGTGATCGTGTGTGGCTGTCCACGAAGAATTTGAGGTTGAGAGTTCCCAGCATGAAATTTGCACCTCGCTACATCGGACCCTTCAAGATTGAACAAGTCATCAATCCTGTTGCCTACAGGTTACAGTTACCATCCTTCTTGAAAATACCCAGGACATTTCATGTTTCTTTGTTGAAACCGCTGATCCTGAATCGGTTTCATTCCGCACTTCCTCCAGCTCCCAAAGTTCAGACTCAACGGGGAGTCGAGTACGAGGTGGCCAAGATTTTGGACTCACGTTTCCGTTACGGTCAGTTACAATACCTCATTGACTGGAAGGGCTATGGTCCTGAAGAACGCTCTTGGACCAATGCCTCAGACGTCCATGCTCCTGCCTTGGTCCGAAATTTCCACGCAAAGTTTCCTTTAAAGCCTAAGAAGTGTCCTGGGGCCACTCCTAAAGGGGGGGGTGCTGTCACGATCCGGGTATCTGGACGCCATTACTTACCCTTCAGATGCCTCCTAAGGCTGGCTCAGCGTTCCAGGACCGGATCCCGCTGTTCCTGAGTTTCCACATGCAGAATGTCAGAGTGGTGATTTCATCAGCCGCGGCCTCCGCTGTGCCCGCGTGGTTAAATGTGCGCTTGTCAGTCTGGCGTCTCCTGTCTCCTGTGGCCGGCGTCGCCATTACTGTTTCAAGTCTCACATGGATTACAAACCAAACTTCCCTCCAAGTGTCTGCATGGGCGCAGCCATCTTGGATTTTGTCATCTGATTATTTCCACCAATCTGCTGTCTGTATTGTTGATTTGCATAATTGCCTAGCCAACCCCTTCCTTGCTGCAGGTATAAGTATGCTGTGCCTGAGCAAGGAAGGCGTCAGTGCTTTGGTTGTCTAACCTAGTTCCAGTTTGTCTCTCTCCTGTGGTTGTCTTCCAGGTTCCAGCTCCTGTCTCCAGACTTCTGCTATAGAGACCCGCACCAGCATTCCATCTGCGGTGTAGCCTGACTCTCCGATCCATTCTGGACTCACCTGTTTCCAGCTACAACAATCACCTGCTTCCAGCCCAGCTTCCAGCAGTGTACAGCTTCTCTTAAAGGGCCGGTGTCCTTTCTGCAGTTTACCACTCTCCACCGGTATTATTATTTCACCGCTCTCAAACAATCACCTGCTTCCAGCCCAGCTTCCAGCAGTGTATAGCTTCTCTTAAAGGGCCGGTGTCCTTTTCTGCAGTTTACCACTCTCCACCGGTATTATTATTTCACCGCTCTCAAACTCCAAACTTCATTATTATTTCATCGCTCTCAAGTTCGTTTATTATTTAACTGGTTCCAGCCAGTATCCACTCCGTACCAACAACAGTCTGGTTCCAGCCAGTATCCACAGCAGCCGTTTTACCTTCAGCAGCCCAGCCTTTCCTGGAACATCAGCTGGTACGATCCTGGGTTCTCTCCATTGCTACAGTCAGGCCTGGTAAGGACTTTCCAACTAGAAGATTATAAGAACTGTCTCACACTACCAGTGCCTGTGGCCCTTGCCACCCTGTAGTACCCAGGAATTGTATTTATCCTCTGTTGACTTTTATGTTTCCTTTTACTGCTGCTGTGTTACGGAGTTTGTCATAATAAACATCATTGACTTTTATCCTGGTTGTCGTGGTCACGCCTTCGGGCAGTTATTCTACATGTTACTTACATGTCTAGGGGTCTGATACAACCTCCCAGGTTCCGTTACATCTCAGCCCCTACAACTGAGGCTGCCTCCCGTCAGCTCAGGCCCTCAGTTGTGACATATCCCTTATGGATGCTAGAGAAATAGGCGTAAAACCGGCGAGCTGCGGTCATGAGCGGCTCAGTGTAAAAGTCATACTATACACCGACCTGCGTGTTCCTGAGAGACGCACGGATCTTCCCCGCTCTCCATCTTCACCACTATCTCAGGGGCTGATTCGCTGAGTCCTGCAGGGAGGAAACAAGGTGGATTTATATTCTGCTGTAACTCCCTGACCCTATAGTGTTACATCACCGTACGCTTAATATTACATCACTGTTCCCCTAGATGGTGATGCACCAGATGTAAGTTACCAGAATCATTTGTGGATATATCGGGAACAGTATATGTTTGAAGAAATGCGGATCTTTACTCAGTAAGTGAGACCTATGTGTGTAGTGTCCTGTGAGTGCGGCCTGTGTGGTAGTATCCTGTGAGTGCGGTCTGTGTGGTAGTATCCTGTGAGTGCGGCCTGTGTGGTAGTGTCCTGTGAGTGCGGCCTGTGGGGTAGTGTCCTGTGAGTGCAGGCTGTGTGGTAGTATCCTGTGAGTGCGGCCTGTGTGGTAGTATCCTGTGAGTGCGGTCTGTGTGGTAGTATCCTGTGAGTGCGGCCTGTGTGGTAGTATCCTGTGAGTGCGGTCTGTGTGGTAGTATCCTGTGAGTGCGGCCTGTGTGGTAGTATCCTGTGAGTGCGGCCTGTGGGGTAGTATCCTGTGAGTGCGGTCAGTGGGGAAGTGTCCTGTGAGTGCGGCCTGTGGAGTAGTGTCCTGTGAGTGCGGTCTGTGAGGAAGTGTCTGTGAGTGCGGTCTGCGGGGTAGTGTCCTGTGAGTGCGGCCTGTGTGGTAGTATCCTGTGAGTGCGGTCTGTGTGGTAGTATCCTGTGAGTGCGGCCTGTGTGGTAGTATCCTATGAGTGCGGCCTGTGGGGTAGTATCCTGAGAGTGCGGTCAGTGGGGAAGTGTCCTGTGAGTGCGGCCTGTGGGGTAGTGTCCTGTGAGTGCGGTCTGTGAGGAAGTGTCTGTGAGTGCGGTCTGCGGGGTAGTGTCCTGTGAGTGCGGCCTGTGGGGTAGTATCCTGTGAGTGGGGCCTGTGGGGTGGTATCCTGTGAGTGCTGCCTGTGGGGTAGTATCCTGTGAGTGCGGCCTGTGGGGTAGTATCCTGTGAGTGCGGCCTGTGGGGTAGTATCCTGTGAGTGCTGCCTGTGGGGTAGTATCCTGTGAGTGCGGCCTGTGGGGTAGTGTCCTGTGAGTGCGGCCTGTGGGGTAGTATCCTGTGAGTGGGGCCTGTGGGGTGGTATCCTGTGAGTGCGGCCTGTGGGGTAGTATCTTGTGAGTGCGGCCTGTGTGGTAGTATCCTGTGAATGCGGCCTGTGAGGTAGTGTCGTGTGAGTGCGGCCTGTGTGGTAGTGTCGTGTGAGTGCGGCCTGTGTGGTAGTATCCTGTTAGTGCGGCCTGTGGGGTAGTATCCATCCTCTGAGTGCGGCCTGTGGGGTAGTATCCTGTGAGTGCGGCCTGTGGGGTAGTGTCCTGTGAGTGCGGTGTGTGAGGAAGTGTCCTGTGAGTGCGGTCTGCGGGGTAGTGTCCTGTGAGTGCGGCCTGTGGGGTAGTATCCTGTGAGTGCGGCCTGTGGGGTAGTATCCTGTGATTGCGGCCTGTGTGGTAGTATCCTGTGAGTGCTGCCTGTGTGGTAGTATCCTGTGAGCGCGGCCTGTGTGGTAGTATCCTGTGAATGCGGCCTGTGAGGTAGTGTCGTGTGAGTGCGGCCTGTGTGGTAGTATCCTGTGATTGCGGCCTGTGGGGTAGTATCCTGTGATTGCGGCCTGTGGGGTAGTATCCTGTGAGTGCGGCCTGTGGGTTAGTGTCCTGTGAGTGTGGCCTGTGAGTGCGGCCTGTGGGGTAGTATTCTTTGAGTACGGCCTGTGGGGTAGTGTCCTGTGAGTGCGGCCTGTGAGGTAGTGTCCTGTGAGTGCGGCCTGTGGGGAAGTGTCCTGTGAGTGCGTTCTGTGGGGTAGGGTCCTGTGAGTGCGGCCTCTGGGGTAGTATCCTGTGAGTGCGGCCTGTGTGGTAGTGTCCTGTGAGTGCGGCCTCTGGGGTAGTATCCTGTGAATGCGGCCTGCGTCGCAGTGTCTTGTGAGTGCGGCCTGTGGGGTAGTATCCTGTGAGTGCGGCCTGTGTGGTAGCGTCCTGTGAGTGCGGCCTGTGTGGTAGTATTCTGTGAGTGCGGCCTGTGTGTAGTATCCTGTGAGTGCGGCCTGTGTGGTAGTATCCTGTGAGTGCGGCCTGTGGGGTAGTATCCTGTGAGTGCGGCCTGTGGGGTAGTATGCTGTGAGTGTGGCCTGTGAGTGCGGCCTGTGGGGTAGTATCCTGTGAGTGCGGCCTGTGGGGTAGTGTCATGTAAGTGCGGCCTGTGGGGTAGTGTCCTGTGAGTGCTGCCTGTGGGGTAGTATCCTGTGAGTGCGGCCCGTGGGGTAGTGTCCTGTGAGTGCGGCCTGTGTGGTAGTGTCCTGTGAGTGCGGCCTGTGTGGTAGTATCCTGTGAGTGCGGCCTGTGGGGTAGTATCCTGTGAGTGCGGCCTGTGGGGTAGTATCCTGTGAGTGCGGCCTGTGGGGTAGTATCCTGTGATTGCTGCCTGTGGGGTAGCGTCCTGTGAGTGCGGCCTGTGGGGTAGTGTCCTGTGAGTGCGGCCTGTGTGGTAGTGTCCTGTGAGAGCGGCCTGTGGGGTAGTATCCTGTGAGTGCTGCCTGTGGGGTAGTATCCTGTGAGTGCGGCTCATGGGGTAGTGTCCTGTGAGTGCGGCCTGTGGGGTAGTATCCTGTGAGTGAGGCCTGTGGGGTAGTATCCTGTGATTGCGGCCTGTGGGGTAGTATCCTGTGAGTGCGGCCTGTGGGGTAGTGTCCTGTGAGTGCGGCCTGTGTGGTAGTGTCCTGTGATTGCGGCCTGTGGGGTAGTATCCTGTGAGTGCGGTCTGTGAGGAAGGGTCCTGTGAGTGCAGTCTGTGGGGTAGTGTCCTGTGAGTGCGGCCTGTGGGGTAGTATCCTGTGAGTGCGGCCTGTGTGGTAGTGTCCTGTGAGTGCGGCCTGTGGGATAGTGTCCTGTGAGTGCGGCCTGTGGGATAGTGTCCTGTGAGTGCGGTCTGTGAGGAAGTGTCCTGTGAGTGCGGCCTGTGGGGTAGTATCCTGTGAGTGCTGCCTGTGTGGTAGTGTCCTGTGAGTGCGGCCTGTGGGGTAGTATCCTGTGAGTGCGGCCTGTGTGGTAGTATCCTGTGAGTGTGGCCTGTGGGGTAGTGTCCTGTGAGTGCGGCCTGTGGGGTAGTATTCTGTGAGTGTGGCCTGTGTGTAGTATCCTGTGAGTGCGGCCTGTGTGGTAGTATCCTGTGAGTGCGGCCTCTGTGGCAGTATTCTGTGAGTGCGTCCTGTGTGTAGTATCCTGTGAGTGCGGCCTGTGGGGTAGTATCCTGTGAGTGCGGCCTGTGGGGTAGTATCCTGTGAGTGCGGCCTGTGTGGTAGTATCCTGTGAGTGCGGCCTCTGTGGTAGTATTCTGTGAGTGCGGCCTGTGTGGTAGTGTCCTGTAAGTGCGGCCTGTGGGGTAGTATCCTGTGAATGCGGCCTGTGAGGTAGTATCCTGTGAGTGCGGCCTGTGCGGTAGTGTCCTGTGAGTGCGGCCTGTGTGGTAGTATCCTGTGAGTGCGGCCTGTGGGGTAGTATCCTGTGAGTGCGGCCTGTGTGGTAGTATCCTGTGAGTGCGGCCTGTGTGGTAGTATCCTGTGAGTGCGGCCTGTGGGGTAGTATCCTGTGAGTGCGGCCTGTGGGGTAGTATCCTGTGAGTGCGGCCTGTGGGGTAGTATCCTGTGAGTGCGGCCTGTGGGGTAGTATCCTGTGAGTGCGGCCTGTGGGGTAGTATCCTGTGAGTGCGGCCTGTGTGGTAGTATTCTGTGAGTGCGGCCTGTGTGGTAGTGTCCTGTGAGTGCGGCCTCTGTGGTAGTATTCTGTGAGTGTGGCCTGTGTGTTGTATCCTGTGAGTGTGGCCTGTGTGTAGTATCCTGTGAGTGCGGCCTGTGTGGTAGTATCCTGTGAGTGCGGCCCGTGGGGTAGTATCCTGTGAGTGCGGCCTGTGTGGTAGTATCCTGTGAGTGCGGCCCGTGGGGTAGTATCCTGTGAGTGCGGCCTGTGTGGTAGTATCCTGTGAGTGCGGCCCGTGGGGTAGTATCCTGTGAGTGCGGCCTGTGTGGTAGTGTCCTGTGAGTGCGGCCTCTGTGGTAGTATTCTGTGAGTGTGGCCTGTGTGTTGTATCCTGTGAGTGTGGCCTGTGTGTAGTATCCTGTGAGTGCGGCCTGTGTGGTAGTATCCTGTGAGTGCGGCCCGTGGGGTAGTATCCTGTGAGTGCGGCCTGTGGGGTAGTATCCTGTGAGTGCGGCCTGTGTGTAGTATCCTGTGAGTGCGGCCTGTGTGGTAGTATCCTGTGAGTGCGGCCTGTGGGGTAGTATCCTGTGAGTGTGGCCTGTGAGTGCGGCCTGTGGGGTAGAATCCTTTGAGTACGGCCTGTGGGGTAGTGTCCTGTGAGTGCGGCCTGTGGGGTAGTATCCTGTGAGTGTGGCCTGTGAGTGCGGCCTGTGGGGTAGTATCCTGTGAGTGTGGCCTGTGAGTGCGGCCTGTGGGGTAGTGTCCTGTGAGTGCGGCCTGTGGGGTAGTATCCTGTGAGTGCGGCCTGTGGGGTAGTATCCTGTGAGTGCCGCCTGTGTGGTAGTATCCTGTGAGTGCGGCCTGTGGGGTAGTGTCCTGTGAGTGCGGCCTGTGGGGAAGTGTCCTGTGAGTGCGGCCTCTGGGGTAGTATCCTGTGAATGCGGCCTGTGGGGTAGTATCCTGTGAGTGCGGCCTGTGAGGTAGTATCCTGTGAGTGCGGCCTGTGGGGTAGTGTCCTGTGAGTGCGGCCTGTGGGGTAGTACCCTGTGAGTGCGGCCTGTGGGGTAGTATCCTGTGAGTGCGGCCTGTGTGGTAGCGTCCTGTGAGTGCGTCCTGTGAGTGCGGCCTGTGTGTAGTATCCTGTGAGTGTGGCCTGTGTGGTAGTATCCTGTGAGTGCGGCCTGTGGGGTAGTATCCTGTGAGTGCGGCCTGTGGGGTAGTATCCTGTGAGTGCGGCCTGTGGGGTAGTATCCTGTGAGTGCGGCCTGTGGGGTAGTATCCTGTGATTGCGGCCTGTGGGTTAGTGTCCTGTGAGTGCGGCCTGTGGGGTAGTGTCCTGTGAGTGCGGCCTGTCTGGTAGTGTCCTGTGAGTGCTGCCTGTGTGGTAGTATCCTGTGAGTGCGGCTCGTGGGGTAGTATCCTGTGAGTACGGCCTGTGGGGTAGTATCCTGTGATTGCGGCCTGTGGGGTAGTGTCCTGTGAGTGCGGCCTGTGGGGTAGTATCCTGTGATTGCGGCCTGTGGGGTAGTATCCTGTGAGTGCGGCCTGTGGGGTAGTGTCCTGTGAGTGCGGCCTGTGTGGTAGTGTCCTGTGAGTGCGGCCTGTGTGGTAGTATCCTGTGAGTGCGGCCTGTGGGGTAGTATCCTGTGAGTGCGGTCTGTGGGGAAGTGTCCTGTGAGTGCGGCCTGTGGGGTAGTGTCCTGTGAGTGCGGTCTGTGAGGAAGTGTCCTGTGAGTGCAGTCTGTGTGGTAGTGTCCTGTGAGTGCGGCCTGTGGGGTAGTATCCTGTGAGTGCGGCCTGTGGGGTAGTATCCTGTGAGTGCGGCCTGTGTGGTAGTATCCTGTGAGTGTGGCCTGTGGGGTAGTATCCTGTGAGTGCGGCCTGTGTGGTAGTATTCTGTGAGTGCGGCCTGTGTGTAGTATCCTGTGAGTGAGGCCTGTGAGGTAGTGTCCTGTGAGTGCAGGCTGTGTGGTAGTATCCTGTGAGTGCAGCCTGTGTGGTAGTGTCCTGTGAGTGCGGCCTGTGGGGTAGTATCCTGTGAGTGCGGCCTGTGGGGTAGTATCCTGTGAGTGCGGCCTGTGTGGTAGTATCCTGTGAGTGTGGCCTGTGGGGTAGTATCCTGTGAGTGCGGCCTGTGTGGTAGTATTCTGTGAGTGCGGCCTGTGTGTAGTATCCTGTGAGTGAGGCCTGTGAGGTAGTGTCCTGTGAGTGCGGCCTGTGTGGTAGTATCCTGTGAGTGCGGCCTGTGGGGTAGTATCCTGTGAGTGCGGCCTGTGTGTAGTATCCTGTGAGTGCGGCCTGTGTGGCAGTATCCTGCGAGTGCGGCCTGTGGGGTAGTATCCTGTGAGTGAGGCATGTGGGGTAGTATCCTGTGAGTGCGGCCTGTGGGGTAGTGTTGTGTGAGTGCGGCCTGTGGGTTAGTGTCCTGTGAGTGCAGGCTGTGTGGTAGTATCCTGTGAGTGCGGCCTGTGTGTAGTATCCTGTGAGTGCGGCCTGTGGGGTAGTATCCTGTGAGTGCGGCCTGTGGAGTAGTATCCTGGGAGTGAGGCCTGTGGGGTAGTGTCCTGTGAGTGCGGCCTGTGGGTTAGTGTCCTGTGAGTGCAGGCCTGTGGGTTAGTGTCCTGTGAGTGCAGGCCTGTGGGTTAGTGTTGTGTGAGTGCGGCCTGTGGGGTAGTATCCTGTGAGTGCGGCCTGTGTGGTAGTGTCCTGTGAGTGCGGCCTGTGGGGTAGTATCCTGTGAGTGCGGCCTGTGTGGTAGTGTCCTGTGAGTGCGGCCTGTGGGTTAGTGTCCTGTGAGTGCGGCCTGTGGGTTAGTGTCCTGTGAGTTCGGCCTGTGGGGTAGTATCCTGTGAGTGCGGCCTGTGGGGTAGTATCCTGTGAGTGCTGCCTGTGGGGTAGTATCCTGTGAGTGCGGCCTGTGGGGTAGTATCCTGTGAGTGCGGCCTGTGTGGTAGTGTTCTGTGAGTGCGGCCTGTGGGTTAGTGTCCTGTGAGTGCGGCCTGTGGGGTAGTATCCTGTGAGTGCGGCCTGTGGGGTAGTGTCCTGAGAGTGCGGCCTGTGGGTTAGTGTCCTGTGAGTGCGGCCTGTGTGTAGTATCCTGTGAGTGCTGCATGTGGGGTAGTATCCTGTGAGTGCGGCCTGTGGGGTAGTATCCTGTGAGTGCGGCCTCTGGGGTAGTATCCTGTGAGTGCGGCCTGTGGGGTAGTATCCTGTGAGTGCTGCCTGTGGGGTAGTATCCTGTGAGTGCGGCCTGTGGGGTAGTGTCCTGTGAGTGCGGCCTGTGGGTTAGTGTCCTGTAAGTGCGGCCTGTGTGTAGTATCCTGTGAGTGCTGCATGTGGGGTAGTATCCTGTGAGTGCGGCCTGTGGGGTAGTATCCTGTGAGTGCGGCCTGTGGGGTAGTATCCTGTGAGTGCTGCCTGTGGGGTAGTATCCTGTGAGTGCGGCCTGTGGGGTAGTGTTGTGTGAGTGCGGCCTGTGGGTTAGTGTCCTGTGAGTGCGGCCTGTGTGGTAGTATCCTGTGAGTGCGGCCTGTGGGGTAGTGTTGTGTGAGTGCGGCCTGTGGGGTAGTATCCTGTGAGTGCTGCCTGTGTGGTAGTATCCTGTGAGTGCGGCCTGTGGGGTAGTGTTGTGTGAGTGCGGCCTGTGGGGTAGTATCCTGTGAGTGCGGCCTGTGGGGTAGTATCCTGTGAGTGCTGCCTGTGGGGTAGTATCCTGTGAGTGCGGCCTGTGGGGTAGTGTTGTGTGAGTGCGGCCTGTGGGTTAGTGTCCTGTGAGTGCGGCCTGTGTGGTAGTATCCTGTGAGTGCGGCCTGTGGGGTAGTGTTGTGTGAGTGCGGCCTGTGGGGTAGTATCCTGTGAGTGCTGCCTGTGTGGTAGTATCCTGTGAGTGCGGCCTGTGGGGTAGTGTTGTGTGAGTGCGGCCTGTGGGGTAGTGTCCTGTGAGTGCGGCCTGTGGGTTAGTGTCCTGTGAGTGCGGCCTGTGTGGTAGTGTCCTGTGAGTGCGGCCTGTGGGGTAGTATCCTGTGAGTGCGGCCTGTGGGGTAGTATCCTGTGAGTGCGGCCTGTGTGGTAGTGTCCTGTAAGTGCGGCCTGTGGGGTAGTATCCTGTGAGTGCAGCCTGTGGGGTAGTGTCCTGTGAGTGCGGCCTGTGGGGTAATATCCTGTGAGTGCGGCCTGTGTGGTAGTATCCTGTGAGTGCGGCCTGTGTGGTAGTATCCTGTGAGTGCTGCCTGTGTGGTAGTATCCTGTGAGTGCAGCCTGTGGGGTAGTGTCCTGTGAGTGCGGCCTGTGGGGTAATATCCTGTGAGTGCGGCCTGTGTGGTAGTATCCTGTGAGTGCGGCCTGTGGGGTAGTATCCTGTGAGTGCGGCCTGTGGGGTAGTATCCTGTGAGTGCGGCCTGTGGGGTAGTATCCTGTGAGTGCGGCCTGTGGGGTAGTATCCTGTGAGTGTGGCCTGTGGGGTAGTATCCTGTGAGTGCGGCCTGTGTGGTAGTATCCTGTGAGTGCGGCCTGTGTGGTAGTATCCTGTGAGTGCGGCCTGTGGGGTAGTATCCTGTGAGTGCGGCCTGTGGGGTAGTATCCTGTGAGTGCGGCCTGTGGGGTAGTATCCTGTGAGTGCGGCCTGTGGGGTAGTATCCTGTGAGTGTGGCCTGTGGGGTAGTATCCTGTGAGTGCGGCCTGTGTGGTAGTATCCTGTGAGTGCGGCTTGTGGGGTAGTGTCCTGTGAGTGCGGCCTGTGGGGTAGTGTCCTGTGAGTGCGGCCTGTGTGGTAGTATCCTGTGAGTGCGGCTTGTGGGGTAGTGTCCTGTGAGTGCGGCCTGTGGGGTAGTGTCCTGTGAGTGCGGCCTGTGGGGTAGTGTCCTGTAAGTGCGGCCTGTGGGGTAGTATCCTGTGAGTGCGGCCTGTGTGGTAGTGTCCTGTGAGTGCGGCCTGTGGGGTAGTATCCTGTGAGTGCGGCCTGTGGGGTAGTATCCTGTGATTGCGGCCTGTGGGGTAGTATCCTGTGATTGCCGCCTGTGGGGTAGTATCCTGTGAGTGCGGCCTGTGGGGTAGTATCCTGTGAGTGCGGCCTGTGGGGTAGTATCCTGTGATTGCGGCCTGTGGGGTAGTATCCTGTGATTGCCGCCTGTGCGGTAGTATCCTGTGAGTGCGGCCTGTGGGGTAGTATCCTGTGAGTGCGGCCTGTGGGGTAGTATCCTGTGATTGCGGCCTGTGGGGTAGTATCCTGTGATTGCCGCCTGTGGGGTAGTATCCTGTGAGTGCGGCCTGTGGGGTAGTATCCTGTGATTGCGGCCTGTGGGGTAGTATCCTGTGATTGCCGCCTGTGGGGTAGTGTCCTGTGAGTGCGGCCTGTGGGGTAGTATCCTGTGAGTGCGGCCTGTGGGGTAGTATCCTGTGATTGCGGCCTGTGGGGTAGTATCCTGTGATTGCCGCCTGTGCGGTAGTATCCTGTGAGTGCGGCCTGTGGGGTAGTATCCTGTGAGTGCGGCCTGTGGGGTAGTATCCTGTGATTGCGGCCTGTGGGGTAGTATCCTGTGATTGCCGCCTGTGGGGTAGTATCCTGTGAGTGCGGCCTGTGGGGTAGTATCCTGTGATTGCGGCCTGTGGGGTAGTATCCTGTGATTGCCGCCTGTGGGGTAGTATCCTGTGAGTGCGGCCTGTGGGGTAGTGTCCTGTGAGTGCGGCCTGTGTGGTAGTATCCTGTGAGTGCGGCTTGTGGGGGTTCTCACCCAGGGATGTCAGGTTGTGGTAATTGTCCGTCATCACCTCCCGGTACAGCGCTTTCTGCTGCGCGTGTAGCCCCTTCCACTCCTCCTCGGAGAAAGACACTGCAATGTCCGCAAAGGTGACCTGGGCCTGGAAGAAACACAGCGAGGTTGAGGCACAGCTCTGATCCAGCATACAATGTGCGGGCACAGCTCTGATCCAGTATACAATGTGCGGGCACAGCTCTGATCCAGCATACAATGTGCGGGTACAGCTCTGATCCAGCATACAATGTGCGGGCACAGCTCTGATCCAGCATACAATGTGCGGGCACAGCTCTGATCCAGTATACAATGTGCGGGCACAGCTCTGATCCAGTATATAATGTGCGGGTACAGCTCTGATCCAGTATACAATGTGCGGGTACAGCTCTGATCCAGTATATAATGTGCGGGTACAGCTCTGATCCAGTATACAATGTGCGGGTACAGCTCTGATTCAGCATACAATGTGCGGGTACAGCTCTGATCCAGTATATAATGTGCGGGCACAGCTCTGATCCAGCATACAATGTGCGGGTACAGCTCTGATCCAGTATACAGTGTGCGGGTACAGCTCTGATCCAGTATATAATGTGCGGGTACAGCTCTGATCCAGTATACAATGTGCGGGTACAGCTCTGATCCAGTATATAATGTGCGGTGTGACAGGACGATACCGTACGGAAGCACTCGCTGCTTGCCGCGTCCCGTGATCTGCGCACAGAATGGAAGGTCAAGCCGCACGAGGCCTGACCACATAGGGGATTCCCTGCTTACCGTCAGTAACCGCCTGTTACTGACTCCACCCACTGCGCTGTGGGCGGGTTCTCGCTGCCACCACCAAACTCCTAACCTGCCGTGGCGTTTGGAACCACGGTTCTGCTCTGTATGTGCCGACGCACTGCTTCACCACACCTGTGTGGTGTCGACGAATCCCCACTAGCCACTTGCTAGGCCTCTACCGGTAGCTGGCGGAAGGCGGAGCTTGGAGACGTCAGGTGCTTCCCTGGACAGCCGGAGGACGGGGCTAGGTTTGGCCTAACCCTGTTGGTCACAAGATGAAGCAGTCTTCTTGAGGCAATGATGTTTATTTGCTCAAATATAGTTCTAAAGAGAACTCTTCCCTATTGCTAGGGGCAACAGCATTACAGCAAGATGTTCCAGCAGAATAAGATGGTATAACTACAACTCTGGAGGCACGCAGGTCTCCTTTTTATGTCAGTTTTCCACACAGTACCACAGGGGGGTAAGCCCTCCCTGTCTTCTCCAACGAATCAGGTTATTTTACAAAATACCAATAAATTACATTTTACAAGGATATAAGTGCAATAAAACAATATCCTCCTTCCTGTCACCCAGACAACGTTTGGTATCAGATTAACATTCACTATTGATAAATTTATCACATATCTTCAAAATACAAATGTGTCTGGTCATTCCCATCTGCAGGCAATCTCAGTGTTTAAGATTACAACAGGAATGGCTACAATACAAACAAACAGTCTTCCTTCCTTTAACTTCCATTCAGGGGTCGTATATCAAATCCAAGCCCATAAACCCAATGATTAGCATCTCTCTCTAAGGAACTTACACATCAAAAGGTATTGTCCTTCACACCTCACTGCTAGTACAGGGCCCTAAGCATGCCCCTTCCTATTTCCAGAGGATAAGAGATGCGTATTCAGACAGCTATAGTAACTGCATTTTTCCTTTAAATATACACCAAGCCTGTCTTGAATATAAAATAGATACAGTTAAACATGTCTTCCTGCAATGGTGCACAGAGCACTACATATGACATGTTAAAAGTAAAACACATAATTAAACAAACTTTTAAACAGTCCGTGCCCAGCGCCGTAAGTACGTTTAACAGTGACGCCCAGCGCCCATTGTCCCTTAATATGGCGCCAGGCACGAGGGTTAACACCTTCAGTGCCGCAGCCGCCATTTCACGTGTGGCTGGTTGGTCTCTCCGGCCACACTCCTCCCCCCCCATTCAAGCGGGTCAACCAGGGACCCATGTCCCAACGATTTGGGTCCTGGTCCCGCAGTCCGTTGGGGTGAAGGGGACGCTACCTGGGGGTTGTAGGCTCTGGCCTAGACAGTTCATCCATAGTGCAGTGGGCCTCTCTTCGTGGGTGCACAATGTTCAAATAGTCCACTTGAAGTCCAAGTTCAAGGCTCCACCACAAAAGTCTGTCCAATTCCCCCAAGGTAGGTTGCAGCCACCTAACAGGTAGGTGGTAAGTCACCACGGTGGGGGGCTGGTTACAAACAAGTGCCACCCAAGGTGTCCCAACTGTGGCATACCCCACCTCCCACAATAGCAGTTTCCTGCTTAACCAGGCCACAGGGTGTTCCTGCCCATATGGCTCTTTCTGGCTCTGTACAGCTCCCAGTCCGTGCAGTGGCGCAATAGTTCGTAACACACAGTCCTGGTCAAGAATGTGCGCCATCAGCACTGGAGCGGGTACCCGAGTCTTCTTCAATGACTGGAATGCCAACTCGCAAGCGGGTGCAAAGTCCACTGACTTGGGAATGCCCTTCCTAGCCATCTCTGTCAAGGGGTTCACTACAAGACTAAAGTCAATGACAACATGTCCGTAGGGCCTTACAGGTTCTAAGGTCAGTACCGGTCTGGGTGATGTGGGCCGGGGACAGCCTCTGGTTGCCTCCACCCCCTCTGGGTTGGGCCTACCCCTGTCTCCTCCCACATGGTGCCCCAGGCACTGCACCTCCGTCATACCTATCTGGCAACTGTCTGCCCTAACTGTCAGACCTGCCCTCCAATCCTCCTCTGTCGACCTATGACTCGGGAAATCTACCCTGTCACCTAGGTCTACTCTTCCCTCCTCGTCCGCTACCTGTGCCACAGTGATGGCGGCCAGACCACCAGTCTCTGGATCCTGTGTGGCATCCACCACAGGGAGGCTGCGTGTCTTCCCCGATCTACGGTGCACAGGCAGGGGACCTGCTATGTCCACAGCAACTTGCTGCAAGGGTTCTCCTATGGGCAGAGGCCCAGAGACAACACAACCGCTGGAGTGCCCCGGCTGCCAACGCATGGCACCAGCCTTACAGTTGGTCTGGGCGTCATCCGACATTCCAGACCAGGGTAAGCTCTGTGTCAGGCACTTCAGGGTACGGTCTGTCTCCGGGTTACTGTCCAAAGGGGTTTCGCTGGCAACCGACACCGGTTGCGCAGGAACGTTCCCTGAGGGGACCAGTTGGACACATTCCCTATCTGGTCTATCCCCTCCCACTTTCCTGGCTACCCTGTACCTTAACCCTTCCCGCCAGGTCAACCTCCCCGCCCCAACCCTGTCAAGGCCGCTGCCAGAGTGGCGCCTCATGCCTTTCGGGGATGGGTCAGAGAGTTGAGCCTCCCTAAACTCCTGCCTGTGGCCCTCAATCTCTCCTAAATTGGGACGCTCTACAGGGGGATCTAGGTGGGGACTACTAGGGTCAGTCTGGTAGGGGTCAGTCATGGAAAAGTCAATGTGGTTTCTCATACTCACCGCCGGAGTTGGCAAACCACTTGGGTCAGGAGCATCATTGGGCACCCCCACAGGATCACACGAGCTGGAACCGACATCCTCTGCGTTGCTAGGGGACGTGGGCATACCAGAGGCAAAAGGCATGCGGGGTCGATGTACTGATCTAGCCGCTGTAATCTTTTCCTCTGGGCTGGTTGATGCTGTGGTTGGCTGTGCTGGCAGTTGTCTAGCAGCTGTAGTCTTTTCCTCTGGGCTGGGCTGTGCTGGAGTAGCTGATGTCAACGGTGGTTTTGGAACTTGACTCCGGGAAATGGCGCCAACAAACGTAGTGACGATCCCACCACCCAGATCATTTCCTAGGACCACATCAGTTGGGAGACCATCCATGACGGCAACTTCTCGCAACTCTGGTCCAGCTCCCCAGTCCAGGTAGACTCTTGCCATGGGAACCGCTTTTTCTGTTCCTTCTGCCAGGGTGATCGTGGCAGTGCGACCCTGCAATACTGCAGCAGGATCTATGAGGTGGGGGCTCACCACAGTGATTGAGGCCCCAGAGTCTCTTAGGCCTTCTCCCTGCAGGGGTCCCACGTGGACTGGCTGCAGGTGCCTCCACAGGTTGTGTAGGGGCTGTTTGGCCATGCAGGTGACTCTCTCCGCAGAGTGCACCTGTCTCTCGCCACACTCCATCGGACTGACTGGAGGGGGAACAGTCTCTGTAGGCTCATCTCCTCTCGTCAAACAAGCGAGCCGGGCTCCAGCACTCGGATTTGGGGCACGAGTCTGGGGTGCTTGGGATGCAGGACAGTTCATCCTCAGATGTCCGATTTTCCCACAGCCGTAGCACTTCTTCTCCAGTCGTGGCACCGATGATCTCTGATCAGTTGCAGGGACACTGCGGTGCGGTTGCTGGCCAAGAGCACCCGGGTTGGAAGATGCTTGTCTTTGGGGGTGATGAGCTGAAGAGGGGGGTCCCCTTGGTGGTACAGTCTGTTGGAGCTGGCTGCTGGCGGGGCGCTTCTGCCCCCGTGGCCGAATTGCCACATATTTGTCGGCTAATTGGGCAGCCATTTTTAAGCTGGGTGGCTCCCGATCTAGCACCCACTCCTTCACTTCTTGGGCGCATCTGCGGTAGAACTGCTCCCTGCAGATCAGGTCGATCAGTGCGTCCCATGTAGTGGCTTCCGAATCCTTCACCCACTTCACCACGTACTGCCGCAGCTGGGTGGCGAACTGCTCATGGGTGCTGCTAGGATTCTTAGGCAAGTCTCTGAATTTCTTCCTGTAAGACTCGGGAGTGATGAAGAATCGCTGGAGGAGGGCCTTCTCGACTTCGTCGTAGTTCCCACAGTCCTCCGTCGCCACTCCTCGATAGGCCTCCAAGGCCTCTCCATGCAGAGTGGGCACAAGGTGTCTCACCCACTCCGACTTGGGTAGATCGTGTAGTTTGCAAGTCCTTTCAAAAACTTGTAAATGTCCATCAATGTCCCCATCACTGTCTGCAAACTTGGCAAACTGAATGCGTCCCGATCTGTGTACAACAGCTGACAACGGCTCCCGGGGTACCACGGCCTGTGGTGCCCGCTCCGCATGCCACATCCGAATGACAAGCATGCGTTCTTGCTCCGTTGCCCTTTCCCCCAATTCCGCTAGCCGATCTGCTAGGGTATCTGGGTCGCCCCCCCTGGGACGTTGGGATCCTGGCCCTGCTAGGGATTGCTGGGAAACATTGCTGCTGTGAGAGAGGGCGGGGCTTGTGGTTCTCACCGGATCCTTACGAAGGTCCACTGTTGGGCCGTCCTCTGCGATGCTGACGCCGTCAGTGCTTTCCACCTCCGCCCGATGAGACTCCTCCACGCTCCTGAGTGCCGCCTTCATGACGCTTCTGGACGCGTTGGAAGGGATATCCACACCCTTCCCCTGGCATACGATCTCCAGATCCTCCTTGGACATTCCGCTGAATTCCGCCATCTTGTGCGTTCTCCTGCGCTGCAGTTACTCCTCTCCTGAGTAACTCGGCTTCTCCAATCGGGTGATGAAAAGCCGCCTGGGAATATCCCACCACTATGCCACCAATTTCTGTGACAGGACGATACCGTACGGAAGCACTCGCTGCTTGCCGCGTCCCGTGATCTGCGCACAGAATGGAAGGTCAAGCCGCACGAGGCCTGACCACATAGGGGATTCCCTGCTTACCGTCAGTAACCGCCTGTTACTGACTCCACCCACTGCGCTGTGGGCGGGTTCTCGCTGCCACCACCAAACTCCTAACCTGCCGTGGCGTTTGGAACCACGGTTCTGCTCTGTATGTGCCGACGCACTGCTTCACCACACCTGTGTGGTGTCGACGAATCCCCACTAGCCACTTGCTAGGCCTCTACCGGTAGCTGGCGGAAGGCGGAGCTTGGAGACGTCAGGTGCTTCCCTGGACAGCCGGAGGACGGGGCTAGGTTTGGCCTAACCCTGTTGGTCACAAGATGAAGCAGTCTTCTTGAGGCAATGATGTTTATTTGCTCAAATATAGTTCTAAAGAGAACTCTTCCCTATTGCTAGGGGCAACAGCATTACAGCAAGATGTTCCAGCAGAATAAGATGGTATAACTACAACTCTGGAGGCACGCAGGTCTCCTTTTTATGTCAGTTTTCCACACAGTACCACAGGGGGGTAAGCCCTCCCTGTCTTCTCCAACGAATCAGGTTATTTTACAAAATACCAATAAATTACATTTTACAAGGATATAAGTGCAATAAAACAATATCCTCCTTCCTGTCACCCAGACAACGTTTGGTATCAGATTAACATTCACTATTGATAAATTTATCACATATCTTCAAAATACAAATGTGTCTGGTCATTCCCATCTGCAGGCAATCTCAGTGTTTAAGATTACAACAGGAATGGCTACAATACAAACAAACAGTCTTCCTTCCTTTAACTTCCATTCAGGGGTCGTATATCAAATCCAAGCCCATAAACCCAATGATTAGCATCTCTCTCTAAGGAACTTACACATCAAAAGGTATTGTCCTTCACACCTCACTGCTAGTACAGGGCCCTAAGCATGCCCCTTCCTATTTCCAGAGGATAAGAGATGCGTATTCAGACAGCTATAGTAACTGCATTTTTCCTTTAAATATACACCAAGCCTGTCTTGAATATAAAATAGATACAGTTAAACATGTCTTCCTGCAATGGTGCACAGAGCACTACATATGACATGTTAAAAGTAAAACACATAATTAAACAAACTTTTAAACAGTCCGTGCCCAGCGCCGTAAGTACGTTTAACAGTGACGCCCAGCGCCCATTGTCCCTTAATATGGCGCCAGGCACGAGGGTTAACACCTTCAGTGCCGCAGCCGCCATTTCACGTGTGGCTGGTTGGTCTCTCCGGCCACATGCGGGTACAGCTCTGATCCAGTATACAATGTGCGGGTACAGCTCTGATTCAGCATACAATGTGCGGGTACAGCTCTGATCCAGTATACAATGTGCGGGCACAGCTCTGATCCAGTATATAATGTGCGGGTACAGCTCTGATCCAGTATATAATGTGCGGTTACAGAGCTCTGATCCAGTATACAATGTGCGGGTACAGCTCTGATCCAGTATACAATGTGCGGGTACAGAGCTCTGATCCAGTATATAATGTGCGGGTACAGCTCTGATCCAGTATACAATGTGCGGGCACATCTCTGATCCAGCATACAATGTGCGGGTACAGAGCTCTGATCCAGTATACAATGTGCGGGTACAGCTCTGATCCAGTATACAATGTGCGGGTACAGAGCTCTGATCCAGTATACAATGTGCGGTCACAGGTCTGATCCAGTATACAATGTGCGGGTACAGCTCTGATCCAGTATACAATGTGCGGGTACAGCTCTGATCCAGTATACAATGTGCGGGTACAGCTCTGATCCAGTATACAATGTGCGGGCACAGCTCTGATCCAGTATACAATGTGCGGGTACAGCTCTGATCCAGTATACAATGTGCGGGTACAGAGCTCTGATCCAGTATACAATGTGCGGGTACAGCTCTGATCCAGTATACAATGTGCGGGTACAGCTCTGATCCAGTATACAATGTGCGGGTACAGAGCTCTGATCCAGTATACAATGTGCGGGTACAGAGCTCTGATTCAGCATACAATGTGCGGGCACATCTCTGATCCAGCATACAATGTGCGGGTACAGAGCTCTGATCCAGAATACAATGTGCGGGTACAGAGCTCTGATCCAGTATACAATGTGCGGGTACAGCTCTGATCCAGTATACAATGTGCGGGTACAGAGCTCTGATCCAGTATACAATGTGCGGGTACAGAGCTCTGATCCAGTATACAATGTGCGGGTACAGCTCTGATCCAGTATACAATGTGCGGGTACAGAGCTCTGATCCAGTATACAATGTGCGGGTACAGCTCTGATCCAGTATACAATGTGCGGGTACAGAGCTCTGATCCAGTATACAATGTGCGGGTACAGAGCTCTGATCCAGTATACAATGTGCGGGTACAGCTCTAATCCAGTATACAATGTGCGGGAACAGCTCTGATCCAGTATACAATGTGCGGGTACAGCTCTGATCCAGTATACAATGTGCGGGCACAGCTCTGATCCAGCATACAATGTGCGGATACAGCTCTGATCCAGCATACAATGTGCGGGTACAGAGCTCTGATCCAGCATACAATGTGCGGGCACAGCTCTGATCCAGTATACAATGTGCGGGTACAGCTCTGATCCAGTATACAATGTGCGGGTACAGCTCTGATCCAGTATACAATGTGCGGGAACAGCTCTGATCCAGAATACAATGTGCGGGCACAGCTCTGATCCAGTATACAATGTGCGGGCACAGCTCTGATCCAGTATACAATGTGCGGGTACAGCTCTGATCCAGTATACAATGTGCGGGTACAGCTCTGATCCAGTATACAATGTGCGGGCACAGCTCTGATCCAGCATACAATGTGCGGGAACAGCTCTGGTCCAGAATACAATGTGCGGGCACAGCTCTGATCCAGTATACAATGTGCGGGCACAGCTCTGATCCAGTATACAATGTGCGGGTACAGCTCTGATCCAGTATATAATGTGCGGGTACAGCTCTGATCCAGCATACAATGTGCGAGTACAGAGCTCAGTTCCAGTATACAATGTGCGGGCACAGCTCTGATCCAGCATACAATGTGCGGGAACAGCTCTGATCCAGTATACAATGTGCGGGCACAGCTCTGATCCAGTATACAATGTGCGGGTACAGCTCTGATCCAGCATACAATGTGCGAGTACAGAGCTCAGTTCCAGTATACAATGTGCGGGCACAGCTCTGATCCAGCATACAATGTGCGGGAACAGCTCTGATCCAGTATACAATGTGCGGGAACAGCTCTGGTCCAGAATACAATGTGCGGGCACAGCTCTGATCCAGTATACAATGTGCGGGCACAGCTCTGATCCAGTATACAATGTGCGGGTACAGCTCTGATCCAGCATACAATGTGAGAGTACAGAGCTCAGTTCCAGTATACAATGTGCGGGCACAGCTCTGATCCAGCATACAATGTGCGGGAACAGCTCTGATCCAGTATACAATGTGCGGGCACAGCTCTGATCCAGTATACAATGTGCGGGTACAGCTCTGATCCAGCATACAATGTGCGGGTACAGCTCTGATCCAGCATACAATGCGCGGGTACAGCTCTGATCCAGTTTACAATGTGCGGACACAGCTCTGATCCAGTATACAATGTGCGGGCACAGCTCTGATCCAGCATACAATGTGCGGGTACAGCTCTGATCCAGTATACAATGTGCGGGTACAGAGCTCTGATCCAGCATACAATGTGCGGGTACAGGTCTGATCCAGTATACAATGTGCGGGTACAGAGCTCTGATCCAGCATACAATGTGCGGGTACAGGTCTGATCCAGCATACAATGTGCGGGCACAGCTCTGATCCAGTATACAATGTGCGGGTACAGAGCTCTGATCCAGCATACAATGTGCGGGTACAGGTCTGATCCAGCATACAATGTGCGGGCACAGCTCTGATCCAGTATACAATGTGCGGGCACAGCTCTGATCCAGTATACAATGTGCGGGTACAGAGCTCTGATCCAGCATACAATGTGCGGGTACAGGTCTGATCCAGCATACAATGTGCGGGCACAGCTCTGATCCAGTATACAATGTGCGGGTACAGAGCTCTGATCCAGCATACAATGTGCGGGTACAGGTCTGATCCAGCATACAATGTGCGGGCACAGCTCTGATCCAGTATACAATGTGCGGGCACAGCTCTGATCCAGTATACAATGTGCGGGTACAGCTCTGATCCAGCATACAATGTGCGGGTACAGCTCTGATCCAGTATACAATGTGCAGGTACAGCTCTGATCCAGTATACAATGTGCGGGTACAGCTCTGATCCAGTATACAATGTGCGGGCACAGCTCTGATCCAGTATACAATGTGCGGGTACAGCTCTGATCCAGTATACAATGTGCGGGTACAGCTCTGATCCAGTATACAATGTGCGGGTACAGCTCTGATCCAGTATACAATGTGCGGGTACAGCTCTGATCCAGTATACAATGTGCGGGTACAGCTCTGATCCAGTATACAATGTGCGGGTACAGCTCTGATCCAGTATACAATGTGCGGGTACAGCTCTGATCCAGTATACAATGTGCGGGTACAGCTCTGATCCAGTATACAATGTGCGGGTACAGCTCTGATCCAGTATACAATGTGCGGGTGCAGCTCTGATCCAGTATACAATGTGCGGGTACAGCTCTGATCCAGTATACAATGTGCGGGCACAGCTCTGATCCAGTATACAATGTGCGGGTACAGAGCTCTGATCCAGTATACAATGTGCGGGTACACAGCTCTGATCCAGTATACAATGTGCGGGCACAGCTCTGATCCAGTATACAATGTGCGGGCACAGCTCTGATCCAGTATACAATGTGCGGGTACAGCTCTGATCCAGTATACAATGTGCGGGTACAGCTCTGATCCAGCATACAATGTGCGGGCACAGCTCTGATCCAGTATATAATGTGCGGGTGCAGCTCTGATCCAGTATACAATATGCGGGTACAGCTCTCATCCAGCATATAATGTGCGGGAACAGAGCTCTGATCCAGTATACAATGTGCGGGTACAGCTCTGATCCAGTATACAATGTGCGGGTACAGCTCTGATCCAGTATACAATGTGCGGGTACAGCTCTGATCCAGCATATAATGTGCGGGTACAGAGCTCTGATCCAGTATACAATGTGCGGGTACAGAGCTCTGATCCAGTATACAATGTGCGGGTACAGCTCTGATCCAGTATACAATGTGCGGGTACAGCTCTGATCCAGCATACAATGTGCGGGTACAGAGCTCTGATCCAGTATACAATGTGCGGGTACAGCTCTGATCCAGCATACAATGTGCGGGTACAGAGCTCTGATCCAGCATACAATGTGCGGGTACAGAGCTCTGATCCAGCATACAATGTGCGGGTACAGCTCTGATCCAGTATATAATGTGCGGGTACAGAGCTCTGATCCAGTATACAATGTGCGGGTACAGCTCTGATCCAGCATACAATGTGCGGGTACAGAGCTCTGATCCAGTATACAATGTGCGGGTACAGAGCTCTGATCCAGCATACAATGTGCGGGTACAGCTCTGATCCAGTATACAATGTGCGGGTACAGCTCTGATCCAGTATACAATGTGCGGGTACAGCTCTGATCCAGTATACAATGTGCGGGTACAGCTCTGATCCAGTATACAATGTGCGGGCACAGCTCTGATCCAGTATACAATGTGCGGGTGCAGCTCTGATCCAGCATACAATGTGCGGGCACAGCTCTGATCCAGTATACAATGTGCGGGTACAGCTCTGATCCAGTATACAATGTGCGGGTACAGCTATGATCCAGCATACAATGTGCGGGTACAGCTCTGATCCAGCATACAATGTGCGGGTGCAGCTCTGATCCAGCATACAATGTGCGGGCACAGCTCTGATACAGTATACAATGTGCGGGCACAGCTCTGATCCAGCATACAATGTGCGGGCACAGGTCTGATCCAGCATACAATGTGCGGGTACAGCTCTGATCCAGCATACAATGTGCGGGTACAGATCTGATCCAGTATACAATGTGCGGGCACAGCTCTGATCCAGCATACAATGTGCGGGTACAGCTCTGATCCAGCATACAATGTGCGGGTACAGGTCTGATCCAGCATACAATGTGCGGGTACAGCTCTGATCCAGCATACAATGTGCGGGTACAGCTCTGATCCAGCATACAATGTGCGGGTACAGGTCTGATCCAGCATACAATGTGCGGGCACAGGTCTGATCCAGCATACAATGTGCGGGTACAGCTCTGATCCAGCATACAATGTGCGGGCACAGCTCTGATCCAGTATACAATGTGCGGGTACAGCTCTGATCCAGCATACAATGTGCGGGTACAGCTCTGATCCAGCATACAATGTGCGGGCACAGCTCTGATCCAGCATACAATGTGCGGGCGCAGCTCTGATCCAGCATACAATGTGCGGGTGCAGCTCTGATCCAGCATACAATGTGCGGGCATAGCTCTGATCCAGCATACAATGTGCGGGTACAGCTCTCATCCAGTATATAATGTGCGGGTACAGCTCTGATCCAGTATACAATGTGCGGGTGCAGCTCTGATCCAGTATACAATGTAAGGGTACAGCTCTGATCCAGTATACAATATGCGGGTACAGCTCTGATCCAGTATACAATGTGCGGGTACAGCTCTGATCCAGTATACAATGTGCGGACACAGCTCTGATCCAGTATACAATGTGCGGGTACAGAGCTCTGTTCCAGTATACAATGTGCGGGTACAGCTCTGATCCAGTATACAATGTGCGGGTACAGCTCTGATCCAGTATACAATGTGCGGGTACAGCTCTGATCCAGCATACAATGTGCGGGCACAGCTCTGATCCAGTATACAATGTGCGGGCACAGCTCTGATCCAGTATACAATGTGCGGGCACAGCTCTGATCCAGCATACAATGTGCGGGCACAGCTCTGATCCAGTATACAATGTGCGGGCACAGCTCTGATCCAGCATACAATGTGCGGGCACAGCTCTGATCCAGTATACAATGTGCGGGTACAGCTCTGATCCAGAATACAATGTGCGGGTACAGCTCTGATCCAGTATACAATGTGCGGGTACAGGTCTGATCCAGCATACAATGTGCGGGTACACAGCTCTGATCCAGCATACAATGTGCGGGCACAGCTCTGATCCAGAATACAATGTGCGGGTACAGCTCTGATCCAGTATACAATGTGCGGGTACAGGTCTGATCCAGCATACAATGTGCGGGTACAGCTCTGATCCAGTATACAATGTGCGGGTACAGAGCTCTGATCCAGTATACAATGTGCGGGTACAGCTCTGATCCAGTATACAATGTGCGGGTACAGCTCTGATCCAGCATACAATGTGCGGGTACAGCTCTGATCCAGTATACAATGTGCGGGTACAGAGCTCTGATCCAGTATACAATGTGCGGGCACAGCTCTGATCCAGCATACAATGTGCGGGTACAGCTCTGATCCAGTATACAATGTGCGGGTACAGCTCTGATCCAGCATACAATGTGCGGGTACAGAGCTCTGATCCAGCATACAATGTGCGGGTACAGAGCTCTGATCCAGCATACAATGTGCGGGTACAGCTCTGATCCAGTATATAATGTGCGGTTACAGAGCTCTGATCCAGTATACAATGTGCGGGTACAGCTCTGATCCAGCATACAATGTGCGGGTACAGCTCTGATCCAGTATACAATGTGCGGGTACAGCTCTGATCCAGTATACAATGTGCGGGTACAGCTCTGATCCAGTATACAATGTGCGGGTACAGCTTTGATCCAGCAAACAATGTGCGGGTACAGCTCTGATCCAGCATACAATGTGCGGGCACAGCTCTGATCCAGTATACAATGTGCGGGTACAGCTCTGATCCAGCATACAATGTGCGGGTACAGCTCTGATCCAGTATACAATGTGCGGGCACAGCTCTGATCCAGTATACAATGTGCGGGTACAGAGCACTGATCCAGCATACAATGTACGGGTACAACTCTGATCCAGTATACAATGTGCCGGTACAGCTCTGATCCAGCATACAATGTGCGGGTACAGCTCTGATCCAGTATACAATGTGCGGGTACAGCTCTGATCCAGTATACAATGTGCGGGTACAGCTCTGATCCAGTATACAATGTGCGGGTACAGCTCTGATCCAGCATACAATGTGCGGGTACAGCTCTGATCCAGTATACAATGTGCGGGTACAGAGCTCTGATCCAGTATACAATGTGCGGGAACAGCTCTGATCCAGTATACAATGTGCGGGTACAGCTCTGATCCAGCATACAATGTGCGGGTACAGCTCTGATCCAGTATACAATGTGCGGGCACAGCTCTGATCCAGTATACAATGTGCAGGCACAGCTCTGATCCAGCATACAATGTGCGGGTACAGCTCTGATCCAGTATACAATGTGCGGGTACAGCTCTGATCCAGTATACAATGTGCGGGCACAGCTCTGATCCAGTATACAATGTGCAGGCACAGCTCTGATCCAGCATACAATGTGCGGGTACAGCTCTGATCCAGCATACAATGTACGGGTACAGCTCTGATCCAGTATACAATGTGCAGGCACAGCTCTGATCCAGCATACAATGTGCGGGTACAGCTCTGATCCAGCATACAATGTGCGGGCACAGCTCTGATCCAGCATACAATGTGCGGGTACAGCTCTAATCCAGTATACAATGTGCGGGTACAGAGCTCTGATCCAGTATACAATGTGCGGGCACAGCTCTGATCCAGTATACAATGTGCGGGTACAGAGCTCTGATCCAGCATACAATGTGCGGGTACAGCTCTGATCCAGTATACAATGTGCGGGTACAGCTCTGATCCAGCATACAATGTGCGGGTACAGCTCTGATCCAGTATACAATGTGCGGGTACAGAGCTCTGATCCAGTATACAATGTGCGGGAACAGCTCTGATCCAGTATACAATGTGCGGGAACAGCTCTGATCCAGCATACAATGTGCGGGTACAGCTCTGATCCAGTATACAATGTGCGGGTACAGAGCTCTGATCCAGTATACAATGTGCGGGCACAGCTCTGATCCAGTATACAATGTGCGGGTACAGCTCTGATCCAGCATACAATGTGCGGGTACAGAGCTCTGATCCAGTATACAATGTGCGGGCACAGCTCTGATCCAGTATACAATGTGCGGGTACAGAGCTCTGATCCAGCATACAATGTGCGGGTACAGCTCTGATCCAGTATACAATGTGCGGGTACAGCTCTGATCCAGTATACAATGTGCGGGTACAGAGCTCTGATCCAGTATACAATGTGCGGGAACAGCTCTGATCCAGTATACAATGTGCGGGTACAGCTTTGATCCAGCAAACAATGTGCGGGTACAGCTATGATCCAGTATACAATGTGCGGGTACAGCTCTGATCCAGCAAACAATGTGCGGGTGCAGCTCTGATCCAACATACAATGTGCGGGTACAGCTCTGATCCAGTATACAATGTGCGGGTACAGCTCTGATCCAGTATACAATGTGCGGGTACAGCTTTGATCCAGCAAACAATGTGCGGGTACAGCTATGATCCAGTATACAATGTGCGGGTACAGCTCTGATCCAGTATACAATGTGCGGGTACAGCTTTGATCCAGCAAACAATGTGCGGGTACAGCTCTGATCCAGCATACAATGTGCGGGCACAGCTCTGATCCAGTATACAATGTGCGGGCACAGCTCTGATCCAGTATACAATGTGCGGGTACAGCTCTGATCCAGCATACAATGTGCGGGTACAGCTCTGATCCAGCATACAATGTGCGGGCACAGCTCTGATCCAGTATACAATGTGCGGGTACAGAGCACTGATCCAGCATACAATGTACGGGTACAACTCTGATCCAGTATACAATGTGCCGGTACAGCTCTGATCCAGCATACAATGTGCGGGTACAGCTCTGATCCAGTATACAATGTGCGGGTACAGCTCTGATCCAGTATACAATGTGCGGGTACAGCTCTGATCCAGTATACAATGTGCGGGTACAGCTCTGATCCAGCATACAATGTGCGGGTACAGCTCTGATCCAGTATACAATGTGCGGGTACAGAGCTCTGATCCAGTATACAATGTGCGGGAACAGCTCTGATCCAGTATACAATGTGCGGGTACAGCTCTGATCCAGCATACAATGTGCGGGTACAGCTCTGATCCAGTATACAATGTGCGGGCACAGCTCTGATCCAGTATACAATGTGCAGGCACAGCTCTGATCCAGCATACAATGTGCGGGTACAGCTCTGATCCAGCATACAATGTACGGGTACAGCTCTGATCCAGTATACAATGTGCAGGCACAGCTCTGATCCAGCATACAATGTGCGGGTACAGCTCTGATCCAGCATACAATGTGCGGGCACAGCTCTGATCCAGCATACAATGTGCGGGTACAGCTCTAATCCAGTATACAATGTGCGGGTACAGAGCTCTGATCCAGTATACAATGTGCGGGCACAGCTCTGATCCAGTATACAATGTGCGGGTACAGAGCTCTGATCCAGCATACAATGTGCGGGTACAGCTCTGATCCAGTATACAATGTGCGG
Source organism: Pseudophryne corroboree (assembly GCF_028390025.1). Lineage (NCBI taxonomy): Eukaryota > Metazoa > Chordata > Amphibia > Anura > Myobatrachidae > Pseudophryne > Pseudophryne corroboree. The sequence goes on along the minus strand of NC_086445.1, from coordinate 13,053,211 downwards.
GTACAGCTCTGATCCAGCATACAATGTGCGGGTACAGCTCTGATCCAGTATACAATGTGCGGGTACAGAGCTCTGATCCAGTATACAATGTGCGGGAACAGCTCTGATCCAGTATACAATGTGCGGGAACAGCTCTGATCCAGCATACAATGTGCGGGTACAGCTCTGATCCAGTATACAATGTGCGGGTACAGAGCTCTGATCCAGTATACAATGTGCGGGCACAGCTCTGATCCAGTATACAATGTGCGGGTACAGCTCTGATCCAGCATACAATGTGCGGGTACAGAGCTCTGATCCAGTATACAATGTGCGGGCACAGCTCTGATCCAGTATACAATGTGCGGGTACAGCTCTGATCCAGTATACAATGTGCGGGTACAGCTCTGATCCAGTATACAATGTGCGGGCACAGCTCTGATCCAGTATACAATGTGCGGGTACAGCTCTGATCCAGCATACAATGTGCGGGCACAGCTCTGATCCAGTATACAATGTGCGGGTACAGAGCTCTGATCCAGTATACAATGTGCGGGTACAGCTTTGATCCAGCAAACAATGTGCGGGTACAGCTCTGATCCAGCATACAATGTGCGGGCACAGCTCTGATCCAGTATACAATGTGCGGGTACAGCTCTGATCCAGCATACAATGTGCGGGTACAGCTCTGATCCAGCATACAATGTGCGGGTACAGCTCTGATCCAGTATACAATGTGCGGGTACAGCTCTGATCCAGTATACAATGTGCGGGTACAGAGCACTGATCCAGCATACAATGTACGGGTACAACTCTGATCCAGTATACAATGTGCCGGTACAGCTCTGATCCAGCATACAATGTGCGGGTACAGCTCTGATCCAGTATACAATGTGCGGGTACAGCTCTGATCCAGTATACAATGTGCGGGTACAGAGCACTGATCCAGCATACAATGTACGGGTACAGCTCTGATCCAGTATACAATGTGCGGGTACAGCTCTGATCCAGTATACAATGTGCGGGTACAGCTCTGATCCAGCATACAATGTGCGGGCACAGCTCTGATCCAGCATACAATGTGCGGGCACAGCTCTGATCCAGTATACAATGTGCGGGCACAGCTCTGATCCAGTATACAATGTGCGGGTACAGCTCTGATCCAGTATACAAAGTGCGATTACAGAGCTCTGATCCAGTATACAATGTGCGGGCACAGCTCTGATCCAGTATACAATGTGCGGGTACAGCTCTGATCCAGCATACAATGTGCGGGTACAGCTCTGATCCAGTATACAATGTGCGGGTACAGCTCTGATCCAGTATACAATGTCAGGCACAGCTCTGATCCAGCATACAATGTGCGGGCACAGCTCTGATCCAGTATACAATGTGCGGGTACAGCTCTGATCCAGTATACAATGTGCGGGCACAGCTTTGATCCAGTATACAATGTGCGGGTACAGCTCTGATCCAGCATACAATGTGCGGGTACAGCTTTGATCCAGCATACAATGTGCGGGCACAGCTCTGATCCAGTATACAATGTGCGGATACAGCTCTGATCCAGTATACAATGTGCGGATACAGCTCTGATCCAGTATACAATGTGCGGGTATAGAGCTCTGATCCAGCATACAATGTGCGGGCACAGCTCTGATCCAGCATACAATGTGCGGGTACAGCTCTGATCCAGTATACAATGTGCGGGTACAGCTCTGATCCAGTATATAATGTGCGGGTACAGCTCTGATCCAGTATACAATGTGCGGGCACAGCTCTGATCCAGTATACAATGTGCGGGTACAGCTCTGATCCAGTATACAATGTGCGGGTACAGCTCTGATCCAGTATACAATGTGCGGGTACAGCTCTGATCCAGTATACAATGTGCAGGCACAGCTCTGATCCAGCATACAATGTGCGGGTACAGCTCTGATCCAGCATACAATGTGCGGGCACAGCTCTGATCCAGTATACAATGTGCGGGTACAGCTCTGATCCAGCATACAATGTGCGGGTACAGCTCTGATCCAGTATACAATGTGCGGGTACAGCTCTGATCCAGCATACAATGTGCGGATACAGCTCTGATCCAGTATACAATGTGCGGGTACAGCTCTGATCCAGCATACAATGTGCGGGCACAGCTCTGATCCAGCATACAATGTGCGGGCACAGCTCTGATCCAGCATACAATGTGCGGGTACAGCTCTGATCCAGTATACAATGTGCTGGTACAGCTCTGATCCAGCATACAATGTGCGGGTACAGCTCTGATCCAGCATACAATGTGCGGGTACAGCTCTGATCCAGTATACAATGTGCGGGTACAGCTCTGATCCAGTATACAATGTGCGGGTACAGCTCTGATCCAGTATACAATGTGCGGGCACAGCTCTGATCCAGCATACAATGTGCGGGTACAGCTCTGATCCAGCATACAATGTGCGGGCACAGCTCTGATCCAGTATACAATGTGCGGGCACAGCTCTGATCCAGTATACAATGTGCGGGTACAGCTCTGATCCAGTATACAATGTGCGGGTACAGCTCTGATCCAGTATACAATGTGCCGGTACAGCTCTGATCCAGTATACAATGTGCGGGTACAGCTCTGATCCAGTATACAATGTGCGGGCACAGCTCTGATCCAGTATACAATGTGCGGGCACAGCTCTGATCCAGTATATAATGTGCGGGTACAGCTCTGATCCAGTATACAATGTGCGGGTACAGCTCTGATCCAGTGAACAATGTGCGGGCACAGCTCTGATCCGGAATACAATGTGCGGGCACAGCTCTGATCCAGTATACAATGTGCGGGTACAGCTCTGATCCAGTATACAATGTGCGGGCACAGCTCTGATCCAGTATACAATGTGCGGGCACAGCTCTGATCCAGTAAATAATGTGCGGGTACAGCTCTGATTCAGTATACAATGTGCGGGTACAGAGCTCTGATCCAGTATACAATGTGCGGGCACAGCTCTGATCCAGCATACAATGTGCGGGTACAGCTCTGATCCAGCATACAATGTGCGGGCACAGCTCTGATCCAGTATACAATGTGCGGGCACAGCTCTGATCCAGTATACAATGTGCGGGTACAGCTCTGATCCAGTATACAATGTGCGGGTACAGCTCTGATCCAGTATAGAATGTGCCGGTACAGCTCTGATCCAGTATACAATGTGCGGGCACAGCTCTGATCCAGTATACAATGTGCGGGCACAGCTCTGATCCAGTATACAATGTGCGGGTACAGCTCTGATCCAGTATACAATGTGCGGGTACAGCTCTGATCCAGTATACAATGTGCCGGTACAGCTCTGATCCAGTATACAATGTGCGGGTACAGCTCTCATCCAGTATACAATGTGCGGGTACAGCTCTGATCCAGTATACAATGTGCGGGCACAGCTCTGATCCGGAATACAATGTGCGGGCACAGCTCTGATCCAGTATACAATGTGCGAGTACAGCTCTGATCCAGTATACAATGTGCGGGCACAGCTCTGATCCAGTATACAATGTGCGGGCACAGCTCTGATCCAGTAAATAATGTGCGGGTACAGCTCTGATTCAGTATACAATGTGCGGGTACAGCTCTGATCCAGTATACAATGTGCGGGTACAGCTCTGATCCAGTATACAATGTGCGGGTACAGCTCTGATCCAGTATACAATGTGCGGGCACAGCTCTGATCCAGTATACAATGTGCGGGCACAGCTCTGATCCAGTATACAATGTGCGGGCACAGCTCTGATCCAGTATATAATGTGCGGGTACAGCTCTGATCCAGTATACAATGTGCGGGTACAGCTCTGATCCAGTATACAATGTGCGGGTACAGCTCTGATCCAGCATACAATGTGCGGGCACAGCTCTGATCCAGCATACAATGTGCGGGTACAGCTCTGATCCAGCATACAATGTGCGGGCACAGCGCTGATCCAGTATACAATGTGCGGGTACAGCTCTGATCCAGTATACAATGTGCGGGCACAGCTCTGATCCAGTATACAATGTGCCGGTACAGCTCTGATCCAGCATACAATGTGCGGGTACAGCTCTAATCCAGTATACAATGTGCCGGTACAGCTCTGATCCAGCATACAATGTGCGGGTACAGCTCTGATCCAGTATACAATGTGCGGGCACAGCTCTGATCCAGCATACAATGTGCGGGTACAGAGCACTGATCCAGTATACAATGTGCAGGCACAGCTCTGATCCAGCATACAATGTGCGGGTACAGCTCTGATCCAGTATACAATGTGCGGGCACAGCTCTGATCCAGCATACAATGTGCGGGTACAGAGCACTGATCCAGTATACAATGTGCGGGCACAGCTCTGATCCAGCATACAATGTGCGGGTACAGCTCTGATCCAGTATACAATGTGCGGGTACAGCTCTGATCCAGTATATAATGTGCGGGTACAGCTCTGATCCAGTATACAATGTGCGGGCACAGCTCTGATCCAGTATACAATGTGCGGGTACAGCTCTGATCCAGTATACAATGTGCGGGTACAGCTCTGATCCAGTATACAATGTGCGGGTACAGCTCTGATCCAGTATACAATGTGCAGGCACAGCTCTGATCCAGCATACAATGTGCGGGTACAGCTCTGATCCAGCATACAATGTGCGGGCACAGCTCTGATCCAGTATACAATGTGCGGGTACAGCTCTGATCCAGCATACAATGTGCGGGTACAGCTCTGATCCAGTATACAATGTGCGGGTACAGCTCTGATCCAGCATACAATGTGCGGGTACAGCTCTGATCCAGTATACAATGTGCGGGTACAGCTCTGATCCAGCATACAATGTGCGGGCACAGCTCTGATCCAGCATACAATGTGCGGGCACAGCTCTGATCCAGCATACAATGTGCGGGTACAGCTCTGATCCAGTATACAATGTGCTGGTACAGCTCTGATCCAGCATACAATGTGCGGGTACAGCTCTGATCCAGCATACAATGTGCGGGTACAGCTCTGATCCAGTATACAATGTGCGGGTACAGCTCTGATCCAGTATACAATGTGCGGGTACAGCTCTGATCCAGTATACAATGTGCGGGCACAGCTCTGATCCAGCATACAATGTGCGGGTACAGCTCTGATCCAGCATACAATGTGCGGGCACAGCTCTGATCCAGTATACAATGTGCGGGCACAGCTCTGATCCAGTATACAATGTGCGGGTACAGCTCTGATCCAGTATACAATGTGCGGGTACAGCTCTGATCCAGTATACAATGTGCCGGTACAGCTCTGATCCAGTATACAATGTGCGGGTACAGCTCTGATCCAGTATACAATGTGCGGGCACAGCTCTGATCCAGTATACAATGTGCGGGCACAGCTCTGATCCAGTATATAATGTGCGGGTACAGCTCTGATCCAGTATACAATGTGCGGGTACAGCTCTGATCCAGTGAACAATGTGCGGGCACAGCTCTGATCCGGAATACAATGTGCGGGCACAGCTCTGATCCAGTATACAATGTGCGGGTACAGCTCTGATCCAGTATACAATGTGCGGGCACAGCTCTGATCCAGTATACAATGTGCGGGCACAGCTCTGATCCAGTAAATAATGTGCGGGTACAGCTCTGATTCAGTATACAATGTGCGGGTACAGAGCTCTGATCCAGTATACAATGTGCGGGCACAGCTCTGATCCAGCATACAATGTGCGGGTACAGCTCTGATCCAGCATACAATGTGCGGGCACAGCTCTGATCCAGTATACAATGTGCGGGCACAGCTCTGATCCAGTATACAATGTGCGGGTACAGCTCTGATCCAGTATACAATGTGCGGGTACAGCTCTGATCCAGTATAGAATGTGCCGGTACAGCTCTGATCCAGTATACAATGTGCGGGCACAGCTCTGATCCAGTATACAATGTGCGGGCACAGCTCTGATCCAGTATACAATGTGCGGGTACAGCTCTGATCCAGTATACAATGTGCGGGTACAGCTCTGATCCAGTATACAATGTGCCGGTACAGCTCTGATCCAGTATACAATGTGCGGGTACAGCTCTCATCCAGTATACAATGTGCGGGTACAGCTCTGATCCAGTATACAATGTGCGGGCACAGCTCTGATCCGGAATACAATGTGCGGGCACAGCTCTGATCCAGTATACAATGTGCGAGTACAGCTCTGATCCAGTATACAATGTGCGGGCACAGCTCTGATCCAGTATACAATGTGCGGGCACAGCTCTGATCCAGTAAATAATGTGCGGGTACAGCTCTGATTCAGTATACAATGTGCGGGTACAGCTCTGATCCAGTATACAATGTGCGGGTACAGCTCTGATCCAGTATACAATGTGCGGGTACAGCTCTGATCCAGTATACAATGTGCGGGCACAGCTCTGATCCAGTATACAATGTGCGGGCACAGCTCTGATCCAGTATACAATGTGCGGGCACAGCTCTGATCCAGTATATAATGTGCGGGTACAGCTCTGATCCAGTATACAATGTGCGGGTACAGCTCTGATCCAGTATACAATGTGCGGGTACAGCTCTGATCCAGCATACAATGTGCGGGCACAGCTCTGATCCAGCATACAATGTGCGGGTACAGCTCTGATCCAGCATACAATGTGCGGGCACAGCGCTGATCCAGTATACAATGTGCGGGTACAGCTCTGATCCAGTATACAATGTGCGGGCACAGCTCTGATCCAGTATACAATGTGCCGGTACAGCTCTGATCCAGCATACAATGTGCGGGTACAGCTCTAATCCAGTATACAATGTGCCGGTACAGCTCTGATCCAGCATACAATGTGCGGGTACAGCTCTGATCCAGTATACAATGTGCGGGCACAGCTCTGATCCAGCATACAATGTGCGGGTACAGAGCACTGATCCAGTATACAATGTGCAGGCACAGCTCTGATCCAGCATACAATGTGCGGGTACAGCTCTGATCCAGTATACAATGTGCGGGCACAGCTCTGATCCAGCATACAATGTGCGGGTACAGAGCACTGATCCAGTATACAATGTGCGGGCACAGCTCTGATCCAGCATACAATGTGCGGGTACAGCTCTGATCCAGTATACAATGTGCGGGTACAGCTCTGATCCAGCATACAATGTGCGGGTACAGCTCTGATCCAGTATACAATGTGCGGGCACAGCTCTGATCCAGCATACAATGTGCGGGTACAGCTCTGATCCAGCATACAATGTGCGGGCACAGCGCTGATCCAGTATACAATGTGCGGGTACAGCTCTGATCCAGTATACAATGTGCGGGCACAGCTCTGATCCAGTATACAATGTGCCGGTACAGCTCTGATCCAGCATACAATGTGCGGGTACAGCTCTAATCCAGTATACAATGTGCCGGTACAGCTCTGATCCAGCATACAATGTGCGGGTACAGCTCTGATCCAGTATACAATGTGCGGGCACAGAGCTCTGATCCAGTATACAATGTGCGGGTACAACTCTGATCCAGTATACAATGTGCGGGTACAGCTCTGATCCAGCATACAATGTGCGGGTACAGCTCTGATCCAGCATACAATGTGCGGGCACAGCTCTGATCCAGCATACAATGTGCGGGTACAGCTCTGATCCAGCATACAGTGTGCGTGCACAGCTCTGATCCAGCATATAATGTGCGGGCACAGCTCTGATCCAGCATACAATGTGCGGGTACAGGTCTGATCCAGCATACAATGTGCGGGTACAGCTCTGATCCAGTATACAATGTGCGGGCACAGCTCTGATCCAGCATACAATGTGCGGGTACAGCTCTGATCCAGCATACAATGTGCGGGTACAGCTCTGATCCAGTATACAATGTGCGGGCACAGCTCTGATACAGTATACAATGTGCGGGTACAGCTCTGATCCAGCATACAATGTGCGGGCACAGCTCTGATCCAGTATACAATGTGCGGGTACAGCTCTGATCCAGTATACAATGTGCGGGTACAGCTCTGATCCAGCATACAATGTGCGGGTACAGCTCTGATCCAGCATATAATGTGCGGGCACAGCTCTGATCCAGCATATAATGTGCGGGCACAGCTCTGATCCAGCATACAATGTGCGGGTACAGCTCTGATCCAGCATACAATGTGCGGGTACAGCTCTGATCCAGCATACAATGTGCGGGCACAGCTCTGATCCAGTATACAATGTGGGGGCACAGCTCTGATCCAGTATACAATGTGCAGGCACAGCGCTGATCCAGTATACGATGTGCGGGCACAGCTCTGATCCAGTATACAATGTGCGGGCACAGCTCTGATCCAGTATACAATGTGCGGGTACAGCTCTGATCCAGCATACAATGTGCGGGTACAGCTCTGATCCAGCATACAATGTGCGGGCACAGCTCTGATCCAGTATACAATGTGCGGGTACAGCTCTGATCCAGTATACAATGTGCGGGTACAGCTCTGATCCAGCATACAATGTGCGGGTACAGCTCTGATCCAGTACACAATGTGCGGGTACAGCTCTGATCCAGTATACAATGTGCGGGCACAGAGCTCTGATCCAGTATACAATGTGCGGGTACAGCTCTGATCCAGTATACAATGTGCGGGCACAGCTCTGATCCAGCATACAATGTGCGGGTACAGAGCTCTGATCCAGTATACAATGTGCGGGTACAGCTCTGATCCAGTATACAATGTGCGGGCACAGCTCTGATCCAGTATACAATGTGCGAGTACAGCTCTGATCCAGTATACAATGTGCGGGTACAGCTCTGATCCAGCATACAATGTGCGGGTACAGCTCTGATCCAGTATACAATGTGCGGGTACAGCTCTGATCCAGTATACAATGTGCGGGCACAGCTCTGATCCAGTATACAATGTGCGGGCACAGCTCTGATCCAGTATACAATGTGCGGGCACAGCTCTGATCCAGTATACAATGTGCGGGTACAGCTCTGATCCAGTATACAATGTGCGGGTACAGCTCTGATCCAGTATACAATGTGCGGGCACAGCTCTGATCCAGTATACAATGTGCGGGCACAGCTCTGATCCAGCATACAATGTGCGGGCACAGCTCTGATCCAGTATACAATGTGCGGGCACAGCTCTGATCCAGTATACAATGTGCGGGCACAGCTCTGATCCAGTATACAATGTGCGGGTACAGCTCTGATCCAGTATACAATGTGCGGGTACAGCTCTGATCCAGCATACAATGTGCGGGTACAGCTCTGATCCAGCATACAATGTGCGGGTACAGCTCTGATCCAGTATACAATGTGCGGGTACAGCTCTGATCCAGTATACAATGTGCGGGCACAGCTCTGATCCAGCATACAATGTGCGGGTACAGAGCTCTGATCCAGCATACAATGTGCGGGTACAGCTCTGATCCAGTATACAATGTGCGGGCACAGCTCTGATCCAGCATACAATGTGCGGGCACAGCTCTGATCCAGCATACAATGTGCGGGTACAGCTCTGATCCAGTATACAATGTGCGGGTACAGCTCTGATCCAGTATACAATGTGCGGGCACAGCTCTGATCCAGTATACAATGTGCGGGTACAGCTATGATCCAGTATACAATGTGCGGGTACAGCTCTGATCCAGTATACAATGTGCGGGTACAGCTCTGATCCAGTATACAATGTGCGGGCACAGCTCTGATCCAGCATACAATGTGCGGGCACAGCTCTGATCCAGTATACAATGTGCGGGCACAGCTCTGATCCAGTATACAATGTGCAGGCACAGCTCTGATCCAGTATACAATGTGCGGGTACAGCTCTGATCCAGTATACAATGTGCGGGTACAGCTCTGATCCAGCATACAATGTGCGGGTACAGCTCTGATCCAGTATACAATGTGCGGGTACAGCTCTGATCCAGTATACAATGTGCGGGTACAGCTCTGATCCAGTATACAATGTGCGGGTACAGCTCTCATCCAGTATACAATGTGCGGGCACAGCTCTGATCCAGTATACAATGTGCGGGCACAGCTCTGATCCAGTATACAATGTGCGGGCACAGCTCTGATCCAGTATACAATGTGCGGGTACAGCTCTGATCCAGCATACAATGTGCGGGTACAGCTCTGATCCAGTATACAATGTGCGGGTACAGCTCTGATCCAGCATACAATGTGCGGGCACAGCTCTGATCCAGCATACAATGTGCGGGCACAGCTCTGATCCAGTATACAATGTGCGGGTACAGCTCTGATCCAGTATACAATGTGCGGGCACAGCTCTGATCCAGTATACAATGTGCGGGTACAGAGCTCTGATCCAGTATACAATGTGCGGGCACAGCTCTGATCCAGCATACAATGTGCGGGTACAGCTCTGATCCAGCATACAATGTGCGGGTACAGAGCTCTGATCCAGTATACAATGTGCGGGTACAGCTCTGATCCAGTATACAATGTGCGGGTACAGCTCTGATCCAGTATACAATGTGCGGGTACAGCTCTGATCCAGCATTCAATGTGCGGGTACAGCTATGATCCAGTATACAATGTGCGGGTACAGCTCTGATCCAGTATACAATGTGCGGGTACAGCTCTGATCCAGTATACAATGTGCGGGCACAGCTCTGATCCAGCATACAATGTGCGGGTACAGCTCTGATCCAGCATACAATGTGCGGGCACAGCTCTGATCCAGTATACAATGTGCGGGCACAGCTCTGATCCAGCATACAATGTGCGGGTACAGCTCTGATCCAGCATACAATGTGCGGGTACAGAGCTCTGATCCAGTATACAATGTGCGGGTACAGCTCTGATCCAGCATACAATGTGCGGGTACAGCTCTGATCCAGCATACAATGTGCGGGTACAGCTCTGATCCAGCATACAATGTGCGGGCACAGCTCTGATCCAGTATACAATGTGCGGGCACAGCTCTGATCCAGCATACAATGTGCGGGTACAGCTCTGATCCAGTATACAATGTGCGGGTACAGCTCTGATCCAGTATACAATGTGCGGGTACAGCTCTGATCCAGCATACAATGTGCGGGTACAGCTCTGATCCAGCATACAATGTGCGGGTACAGCTCTGATCCAGTATACAATGTGCGGGTACAGCTCTGATCCAGTATACAATGTGCGGGCACAGCTCTGATCCAGTATACAATGTGCGGGCACAGAGCTCTGATCCAGTATACAATGTGCGGGTACAGCTCTGATCCAGTATACAATGTGCGGGTACAGAGCTCTGATCCAGTATACAATGTGCGGGTACAGCTCTGATCCAGTATACAACGTGCGGGCACAGCTCTGATCCAGCATACAATGTGCGGGTACAGCTCTGATCCAGCATACAATGTGCGGGTACAGCTCTGATCCAGTATACAATGTGCGGGTACAGCTCTGATCCAGTATACAATGTGCGGGTACAGCTCTGATCCAGTATACAATGTGCGGGTACAGCTCTGATCCAGCATACAATGTGCGGGCACAGCTCTGATCCAGTATACAATGTGCGGGCACAGCTCTGATCCAGTATACAATGTGCGGGTACAGCTCTGATCCAGTATACAATGTGCGGGTACAGCTCTGATCCAGCATACAATGTGCGGGTACAGCTCTGATCCAGTATACAATGTGCGGGTACAGCTCTGATCCAGTATACAATGTGCGGGTACAGCTCTGATCCAGTATACAATGTGCGGGCACAGCTCTGATCCAGTATACAATGTGCGGGCACAGCTCTGATCCAGCATACAATGTGCGGGCACAGCTCTGATCCAGCATACAATGTGCGGGCACAGCTCTGATCCAGTATACAATGTGCGGGCACAGCTCTGATCCAGCATACAATGTGCGGGTACAGCTCTGATCCAGTATACAATGTGCGGGCACAGCTCTGATCCAGTATACAATGTGCGGGTACAGCTCTGATCCAGTATACAATGTGCGGGCACAGCTCTGATCCAGCATACAATGTGCGGGCACAGCTCTGATCCAGTATACAATGTGCGGGCACAGCTCTGATCCAGCATACAATGTGCGGGTACAGCTCTGATCCAGCATACAATGTGCGGGTACAGCTCTGATCCAGCATACAATGTGCGGGTACAGCTCTCATCCAGTATACAATGTGCGGGCACAGCTCTGATCCAGTATACAATGTGCGGGTACAGCTCTCATCCAGTATACAATGTGCGGGCACAGCTCTGATCCAGTATACAATGTGCGGGTACAGCTCTGATCCAGTATACAATGTGCGGGTACAGCTCTGATCCAGTATACAATGTGCGGGTACAGCTCTCATCCAGTATACAATGTGCGGGCACAGCTCTGATCCAGTATACAATGTGCGGGCACAGCTCTGATCCAGCATACAATGTGCGGGTACAGCTCTGATCCAGTATACAATGTGCGGGTACAGCTCTGATCCAGTATACAATGTGCGGGCACAGCTCTGATCCAGTATACAATGTGCGGGCACAGCTCTGATCCAGTATACAATGTGCGGGCACAGCTCTGATCCAGTATACAATGTGCGGGTACAGCTCTGATCCAGTATACAATGTGCGGGTACAGCTCTGATCCAGTATACAATGTGCGGGTACAGCTCTGATCCAGCATACAATGTGCGGGTACAGCTCTGATCCAGCATACAATGTGCGGGTACAGCTCTGATCCAGCATACAATGTGCGGGCACAGCTCTGATCCAGTATACAATGTGCGGGTACAGCTCTGATCCAGTATACAATGTGCGGGCACAGCTCTGATCCAGTATACAATGTGCGGGTACAGAGCTCTGATCCAGTATACAATGTGCGGGCACAGCTCTGATCCAGTATACAATGTGCGGGTACAGCTCTGATCCAGTACACAATGTGCGGGCACAGAGCTCTGATCCAGTATACAATGTGCAGGCACAGCTCTGATCCAGCATACAATGGCCCTCATTCCGAGTTGTTCGCTCGCTAGCTGCTTTTAGCAGCATTGCACACGCTAGGCCGCCGCCCTCTGGGAGTGTATCTTAGCTTAGCAGAATAGCGAACGAAAGATTAGCAGAATTGTGAATAGAAATTTCTTAGCAGTTTCTGAGTAGCTCCAGACGTACTCCTACACTGCGATCAGCTCAGGCCGTTTCGTTCCTGGTTTGACGTCACACACACGCCCTGCGTTCGGCCAGCCACTCCCCCGTTTCTCCAGACACTCCTGCGTTTTATCCTGGCACGCCTGCGTTTTTCCGCACACTCCCTGAAAACCGTCAGTTTCCGCCCAGAAACACCCACTTCCTGTCAATCACACTCCGATCACTTCAACGATGAAAATTCTTAGTTCGGACGTGAGTAAATCTACTAAGTTTTGTGCTAAAATACTTAGCGCATGCGCACTGCGTACCATGCGCATGCGCATTTTCGCCTTAATCGCTCCGTTGCGAAATTCGGCAACGAGCGATCAACTCGGAATGACCACCAATGTGCGGGCACAGCTCTGATCCAGTATACAATGTCAGGCACAGCTCTGATCCAGTATACAATGGGGGTAATTCCAAGTTGATCGCAGCAGGATTTTTGTTAGCAATCGGGCAAAACCATGTGCACTGCAGGGGAGGCAGATATAACATGTGCAGAGAGAGTTAGATTTGGGTGTGGTGTGTTCAATCTGCAATCTAATTTGCAGTGTAAAAATAAAGCAGCCAGTATTTACCCTGCACAGAAATAAAATAACCCACCCAAATCTAACTCTTTCTGCACATGTTATATCTGCCTCCCCTGCAATGCACATGGTTTTGCCCAATTGCTATCAAAAATCCTGCTGCGATCAACTTGGAATTACCCCCAATGTGCGGGCACAGCTCTGATCCAGTATACAATGTGCGGGCACAGCTCTGATCCAGTATACAATGTCAGGCACAGCTCTGATCCAGTATACAATGTGCGGGCACAGCTCTGATCCAGTATACAATGTCAGGCACAGCTCTGATCCAGTATACAATGTGCGGGTACAGCTCTGATCCAACATACAATGTGCGGGTACAGCTCTGATCCAGTATACAATGTGCGGGCACAGCTCTGATCCAGTATACAATGTGCGGGCACAGCTCTGATCCAGTATACAATGTCAGGCACAGCTCTGATCCAGTATACAATGTGCGGGCACAGCTCTGATCCAGTATACAATGTCAGGCACAGCTCTGATCCAGTATACAATGTGCGGGTACAGCTCTGATCCAACATACAATGTGCGGGCACAGCTCTGATCCAGTATACAATGTGCGGGTACAGCTCTGATCCAGCATACAATGTGCGGGTACAGCTCTGATCCAGTATACAATGTGCGGGTACAGCTCTGATCCAGTATACAATGTGCGGGCACAGCTCTGATCCAGTATACAATGTGCGGGTACAGCTCTGATCCAGTATACAATGTCAGGCACAGCTCTGATCCAGTATACAATGTGCGGGCACAGCTCTGATCCAGTATACAATGTCAGGCACAGCTCTGATCCAGTATACAATGTGCGGGCACAGCTCTGATCCAGTATACAATGTGCGGGCACAGCTCTGATCCAGTATACAATGTGCGGGTACAGCTCTGATCCAGTATACAATGTGCGGGTACAGCTCTGATCCAGTATACAATGTGCGGGCACAGCTCTGATCCAGTATACAATGTGCGGGTACAGCTCTGATCCAGTATACAATATGCGGGTACAGCTCTGATCCAGTATACAATGTGCGGGCACAGCTCTGATCCAGTATACAATGTCAGGCACAGCTCTGATCCAGTATACAATGTGCGGGTACAGCTCTGATCCAGTATACAATGTGCGGGTACAGCTCTGATCCAGCATACAATGTGCGGGTACAGCTCTGATCCAGTATACAATGTGCGGGTACAGCTCTGATCCAGTATACAA